>NW_019398892.1:0-2956 GCF_000591075.1 Eurytemora carolleeae
CGGGTGAAAAACTCGACTTAAACTCGACTTTTTGAATCCCAGTTTTTACCAAGTCAGGATGAAAACTTGGATTTCAAAACTCATTTTCAAAACTCCAATTAATCTCGACTTTAACTCCACTTTTGAACTCCAGTCACCAACCGGGTGAAATCTGGGTGCATAAAATCGTCTTAAACTCGACTTTTTTAATCCCAGTTTTTACCAAGTCAAGGTGAAAACTTAGGTTTCAAAACTCCACTTCAAAACTCCAATTAATCTTGACTTTAACTCCACTTTTGAACTCCAGTCACCAAGTGGGTGAAATCTGGGTGCATAAACTCAACTTAAACTCCACTTTTTGAATCCCAGTTTTTACCAAGTCAGGGTGAAAACTTGGGTTTCAAAACTCAACTTTATCTTTACTTTATTTCCATTTTTGAACTCCAGTCACCAGCTGGGTGAAATCTGGGTGCATAAACTCCATCTAAACTCGACTTTTTGATTCCCAGTTTCTGTGTCAAAATATTCATGAAACCTCAACTGCACAAAAACGCATTTGTAAGTGAGAATTTGATAATATTTGATGATTTTTCAAAAGAATTGATATGTAAGAAATTTTATGCAACTATTTTGGTAAATAAAATGTTTCAAAATTTCTATCGTTTTGGAGTAAATCGATGTTTTCATCAGAATCAATGTCAGTAAATTCTTGATTTTTTGATAAATAGAAGTTCCACTTTGACAGTCTTGTAACAGGTATAACGGTAAGTTAATACAATATAACATATATTGAATATGTAATTGTTAATGATGTATGCTGTATGTTTGCATGAGCGTTAATCTAGATTATTACAGATGGAGGAATGATGATGGGGTGAATTTGTGAAGAAGAATACTGGATTGGATTGGTGATATCAGGATGATACATGGGTGATATCATCTAGATATCATCTGGATATCACCCACACATCACCCACATATCATCCAGATGATATCACCCACATATCATCCATATATCACCCACATATCATCCAGAAATTATCCATATATTACACATATCATCCAAATATCACCCACATATCATCTAAATATCATCCATATATCACCCACATATCGTTCAAATATCACTCGGTCGTTTTTCTTAACTTGGTGAAAAGTCAAGTTTTAACCCAGATATGGCACGACTATTGCAGAAAAAAACTCCACTTTGAAATTCGATTAAAACTCCACTTCTCATCATCCAGATATTACCCAAACATCATCCAAATATCATCCAGAAATCATCCAGAAATCATCCAAAAATCATCCAAAAATCATCCAGAAATCATTCAGATATCATCCAGTCGACATCGATTTGTAAAACCCCCCAACTTGGTGAAAAGTCGAGTTTTCATCCAGATATGGCAAAACTATTGCAGGTGAAAACTCCACTTCTGGAAGGCAAAAGTCGAGTTTTACTTGATTTTAACTCGAGTTTTTGTTTGCTAGGTATAGTCTTAATCTTGTCTTAAATAGGGCGCTTTAAAATAAAGACGTAGTCTTAATTAGATCATTAAGACTTCCGGGAAGACCATCTTCAAAACTACCAACTCACATTACTAATGTGTTCTCAAAGTTTCAACATGAGTATGTTATTTTGATTGTAAACTGTATGTCTGTCTGGCACCAGATGTTCCATGGCAGCTGCTTTTTCACGGCGGCTGTCCATCCCACCCCCCTCCCCCAGGACTGAAAGCAGCCTGAAATACAGCCTCTTAAAGTCTTGACCAAAGGCATCTTGGCAGGGTTTTAACAAGTCCAATTTTAGGGCATGGGCATACATCGACAAATTTCATCGATATGGGTACCAACAGATTTGTCTTGAAAAACTGAGTTCAGAAACTCTGAAATGGGAGAAATCCGTTGATAACTTAAAAAATTAGAGACAAAAAAAACTGATATTTGAGACCAAAAATATCAAACAATTTTAGAAATAATGAAACAAAAACAATGGAACAAAATGTTTAATGTTTTTTTTACACTGTACAAATAGAAGAGCTCACAGATAAAGCAACGATTAAAAGTTGAAATATCTAAGATGGGAGCAAAGTGCTCTAAAAGCCTAGTTTAGTTATAAATTAAAATACTTAATCCGCCTAGTCTCCATCAATACAATGAATTTTGTTGGAATTCTATTTCTTCTCCTACATTCCTGCTGTAGTTTTTTTACATAACTCAAAAAGTATTGGTCTGAGGCTGTTGAAATTTTCTGACTTTTCATACATACCCAAAGCCCTCCTTTTAGGCTTAAAACTGGGCTTTTATACTAACTGCCTGAGTCCTGCAGGCACACTGCCTGAATGACTTTTTTTCCTGTAACAAACTAAATCTTTGTTTTGACCAACTTCCACTTGTCAGATTTTGATAAAATTTAGCTTTTTGGAAAGCCTTTGACATAATGAAACGAATTGCACAAGTTTTGCGAAAAAAAATTGCAAAGTTTTTGCAAACAACCTGTCAAAAGAAATTTGCACATTTTTAGTTTTTCTTGATTAAAATTCAGGTTATTTAAAATTTTGCAAAATTTTTTGC
The DNA here is from genome assembly GCF_000591075.1 of Eurytemora carolleeae. NCBI lineage: Eukaryota > Metazoa > Arthropoda > Copepoda > Calanoida > Temoridae > Eurytemora > Eurytemora carolleeae. The sequence continues at coordinate 2,551 of NW_019398892.1, forward strand.
AGATTTGAAATGGCATGTTGGCTTTTCAAAAATGTATAATTTTTCATTTTTTTGGACAATTTTTTTTTTGCAAACATTTTTACTATGTAACTGGATTTTGCGATAAAAAATTGAATTTTTGAAAATTTCCAATTTTTTTGCAGATTCTTAAAGTAGAGCACAAGAACTTTCCAATGATGTATCATTTGTCATATTTGGACATCAAACATGGGATTTAGAGGGGGGGGGTCAAATTGATCCCCCCCCCCCAGCATATCCTGGTTTTCAAGTACCCCAGCAGAGATATGGTTAACCTGTAAGAAGTGCTGGTAAGCCATTACAGACGCTTCAACAGGTGAGTAGTTACACGGGTAGCACTAATCTCTGCTAGAAACTCATGGTGGAAAATCGCACAGAAAGTGCAATC
>NW_019398893.1:0-2923 GCF_000591075.1 Eurytemora carolleeae
ACAGGGAGCTGATAATTACTTATCCTCCCTGTAAAGAGGGAGGATAAGTAATTATCCTCCCTGTAAATAGGGAGGATAAGTAATTATCCTCCCTGGAAATAAAAAAGTAGGGAATTTAAGGTTGGTTATTTCGTTGAACAGGAGATTAAAAACCTTAAAACGTTATATTACTTTAGTTCGTTAAAATGTGTCCACGTGTCATGCGACATGTGACATTGATTGACAGTTCCGATTCAGAACTGTATTCTTTAAACCTTGATGAAGGGTGAAAGAGATATTTTTAATTTACATTAGGATATTGATTATTTTCATTGTGGTTTCTTTATAAAAGCGAAATGGGGATTTATAAATTTCGATTCTTTATTTATGGAATCTTTAGGTTGTAAAACGGTTTTCACTTGTCATATAACTGCGTTGTGAGACGTGCAGTGAAACCTGAAGATGCACCCATCACGATGATTTGGTTTGAATCAGTGATCCTTCATTTTCACACCTATATTTATAAAATAAAGATTTTGTTGGGCTATGTAATTTAGATATTTTTATATGATATTTCATACAGTGAAACCCTGAATAACAAATACATCGGAAGAATTTATCAAATGTCGTCTTGACAATTTTTCAATAAGTTTTATACTATATTTCGTAAATTTCAGTATTTGCAAAAATAAATAAATAGCCATAAGTATGCGGGAACAGTTTTAAAGAGTTCCATATAATCATATAATTAAAAAACTAAATTTCTACAACATTCCATTATCAGAAAGTGAAGAATACGACATTTGATGAATTCTTTCGATGTATTCATTATTATGGGTTTCACTGTATCTTATTTCAGTGCGCGTGATGGAATGTTGTAGTTGGAATAAGAGATTCAAATTTGACTGTATTCCGATTCAGCCCTAAACAAACTTAACTCAATCTAGTTTCGCGTTTACTTTNACTGAAGAGGATGACAACGTAAAAACATGAGGAAATTTTTGAAATTTTAACAGAAGCCTGAAAGATAAAATTTAAAATTTAATAACAAAATTTTTATACTTTTTCTGAAAGCATAAATGGTCAAAGAGAGGTTTTTAAAAGGTCTAGTTGTTGCATGTTAGAATGGCTCTTGTTGCATGCTAGAATAGTTCTTGTTACATGTTAGAATGGCTCTTGTTAGAATGGCTCTTGTTAGAATGGCTCTTGTTGAGTACATTTTGTCATAAAAATTCTCAGACCGTCCCTTGAGGGCAAATAAATTTATACATATTTTTCCACTGCACATTGCACAATGCACATGGATTATAATATTTCACCTATTTAGATAAAGCTTGAATATATTTTTTTTTAAAATCTTAACTCATGCAAGATGAAGTAAAGCTGTTGATTTATAATTGGCATAACCGATCAACTATGGCTTCAATGAAAATGATGAAGTTTGTCGAAAGAAAGATAAAACTGAAACCTTTGGACATTTTCCTTTCAAGCATTTTACATTATGCATTAAGATTTCCATATTTTTCAAATCAAATATTTTTGAGGCCACACATTTAAATCGGCCCGCCCATGAAACTTCCTCGGGATCATGAGCACTGTGATTTAAAGAAAAAATCTATGAGAATTTTAATAATTACTTCTTAAACATCAAAGCTAACAACAAGTCCTGAATGTGCTAAAATGTACATGACTAGGCCTACAAAAAAGCATTCTTGAGTTAAAGCGGTAAAATCTAAGCACAAGGCCTTATGACACTTTAAAGTCGACCCTGTCTAAAAATTTGATAAAACTTTTTATAATCTGCAGGCTGAATCTATGTAAGAGAGGTGCTAGAAAAAAAGGCCCGATTAGTTCTGCCGTTTTGGCGTTTAGATTCTATAAACATACAAGCAAACCAACAGATAAAGCAAGTATACTTATAGAGGATAACTGAACTAAACTGCGTCGCATCCTGAAGTTAAACACATGCATTTCTCTATCCATAAATGACAAGGGTTCAGTTTGTTCTAATCAGATGCTTCGGTGCAAGGACTTTTCATATTAAAAGGACTGAAAGATAAGATATTCAGGGACAAAATTGAGAACAAAACTGTCAGATTTTTTTTTCTCGTATTATTGACGGTCAAAAGTAATGTTATCAATGTTACTTGAAGAACAAAATACTTAATTTTTTCAAAGAAATTCTGAGCTGTGTTTGTTTTAATAAAATGAACACTGAAGTTAAAACTTTTGAGTTTTGAATCTCGGACCAACCATCGATTTCCATCTCCTGCACACTTTGATATCTCGAGGTGGTTATGCCCTGCAGAGAAACCTAAAAAGTAAGGATAAAGCATTGATACTCAATTTTAAAAGTGCCGACATTGGATATCGTGATCAAGTAGTCAAGATTTATGAAACTTACAAAAGTTCTAATCTCTTTGTATTGTATAATACATGTTGAAAACTGATGTACAGTGTACAGTGTACAGTTTACTATACAGTGTACAGTTTACTGTACGCTGTACATGTCACTACTGCAACTTGTGATGTAAATACCAAATTTTTTTATTGAACCAGTCACATCTTTTTCTCGTATTTCAAATTCCTAAGTCACCGGAACAGATCATGCCAAGACTTCACGTTGAATATAAGGATACCACAAATCTACTGCGCTCCACGCCTCTCTTTGTAAATAAGACCAATTTTAATGTTACGCCCAGGAAAGAAATCTTATATATTTTAATCCGGCTTAGCATTTAGTAATTAAGCTGAAGTGTACATTTTATTATATTGTATTTTTGCAGTCACGCCCATGTCTCCCATAAACTTATTTGTTTACAGTGGTATAAAGTGTGTTGTATCATGTTATCAGAGCTGAAAACTTTAGAATGAAATATCCAGATATCCCGTCGAATAATTAAACTGGAGTTTAAATTCATGTGGAGAACAAGCAATATTTAAT
>NW_019398894.1:0-2884 GCF_000591075.1 Eurytemora carolleeae
CCATTCTAAAGTTTTCAGCTCTGAAAACATATTTAGAATCAAGGATACTGCAGCTTCTGTACCTCAAGTAGATCTTGTAACTCCTGTAGTACCTGTTGCTTGTTATGCTCGTCTAGCTAGTGTCGAATTTGTAGCACCATCACCCCCTTTTGCACCTGTACTTCATCTGATCTAACCCTTGCATAAATCAAACAAGTTTGCAGTTAAACCTATCTAACTGTGTTCTCAGTGGCTTTTCTCTCAATTATGAAGGTGTTAAATGCCAAGCACTCCTGATATCCCACTCCTCACCTATCCTCAACTCCTAACATCTAAAGTTCCAGAACTCATATGTCACAAACAGCTGCTAGATGCCGAAAAGTGATAAATAACAAGAATGTGTGTTGGGAGTCAGTTGCTGAATTAGTTAAGGTGAGAAATCAAGGTCATCAGGGAGTTGTGCTGAAACCTTTAAAACGTTGATTTTGAAGGGATGTCTCAAAAAAAAATTCTTTCTTTTTCAAAAGCAGCGAATTTATGGGCCACAGCTGCAAAACAAGAACAGTAAATATGGAGACTATCAGATAAATAGAGCTATCCAAAAACCAAAAACTGCTAATAGGTAATTGTTTATACAATTTCGTAATACAATTTTTTAAACCAATTTTCTAAAATAAATGTTAAAAAAAAGTTTAAGTGTATGTAGCCAAATGGAGATATTTCAGTAAAAAACTCAAATTGACTTAACAATTTAAATGAATAATTTAACATCAACCAATGATGAAACTCAAACTGTATCCTAACATTTAAAACTACTAATACCCTTGTATCCATTACCTTAAAGACGAGATTTATTCACTTTTAAAAGCAGATGTTTTATTTTGTTTCGTTTTGTTTTAAAATCAGCAGCCATAATTTGATTTGAAATCAGCTGAATAAGTTTTCTAATCTAATGACATATGAGAGCTTAATAATATAAGAAGTAGACATTGAGATTTAACTGGTAAACCTGGCGCCTCATTAGGTTTATTTATAAAGCCTCGGTATGCAGTATTCTCTGTAATCTAAAAATGAATATCGGACTTCTTAAGCGTATCTCTTACCAAATACTAGATTTTATTAACATGATTTGTCATTATAAATGCATAGCTTTAATATCTTAGTGATTAAACTTTATCTTAAAACAAATTGCAATATTTGGTTTGCAATTTTTTAGCCCCTGCAAACTAAGATTTTTTGAGGGGCCTTTACCAGCCTATAATTCTGCTTTAGACTGCTAGAAAACTATATTTTATGACATCTAACAAATTATGATTCAATAAAGACATTTTACGAAAAGATGAATTTTCTACAAGCACAGGATGAAAGAGCCAAATTCAAATGCTTCATCCTGAACAATGGCTGACAAATCAACAAACAAGCTTTGAAGAAGATCTACTAGAGAAGCACTCCAACCCAACTAAAGCAGAGAAAGAAGATGGAATTCAACCCACAGACAAGTCAAAAACAAATATGCCCTTCATTGTAGACTCACTGAGTTATTAGTTATTACACTATTTGATATAAACTCCTCACATAGTCCATTAAACACGTGAGGCATAGCAATGGTGCAGTGTAAACAAGATACTGTAGTAGAAGTTGTAGATAAGTTCATGATCTTTTATCGATCTTCTTAATGGGGTAAAAATAGCCACCTTGTTTGTAAATATTAATGAATAGAATGATGCCAAGCTTTAAACCCAATTCTATCTATCTGACGCTAGTTTGGGTGCTAGTAGCACGGGTAGAAGGGACGTTGACCCATAGGGTTTGTTTAAGCTAGGGATTTCCAACTGAACCCGGCAGGTTAATTGATGCTGTGGAGATCAGTTAGTTGGTGATAAACCATCTCAGCTTGAAGTACGAGAAACAATACGAGAACTGCAGCTCTGTCTTCTCATTTTCAATAATATTTTATCATTAGTATAGTATTCAGTTTGTCTTTTTTACGTTAAATAAATTATGTGTAACTTAGATCCTTTAATATCGGATGAATCAAGTCTTTTGTAGTTTGGTCTTTAAGGAGTGAAATATATCTCCTTTTTGCATTTTTATTAGTCTACAACAATACATTTCATTAGTTAATTTACGAACTTACTGCTGTGCAGATACATTAAATGCAATTCAGTATTGCTTTGTTTTACATTTGCTTTGAAAATAGCTGATACCTTGGCCCAGGCTACCATTCTGCCTCTGTAGCTGCCTACAAATATTTTTGTAGCCCAGACCGACATTGTTGACCACAATTTGCAATCAGCTTAAGTACAGGTATACTTAAATGTGGCAGTGCTTAAAACTGGTGTTTAAAATCATAAAGCATAGCCACAAATTGCAAAAAAAACACAAACTAAAACCAATATTTTCCATTTTGTTATGAACATAGCATTTGGCGTTGATTTAATAAGCACTGGACCTTAATAAACTGCCAAATTGAAGTGTAAACCATTTTTAAGCGGCAAAATTAGGATTTAAATATCAATGACTATCAAATCCCACAATTTACTAAAGAACCTGTCAAATCTTTCCCTGGGATGTTTAGAAAGATGAAAATTTCCCTGTATGATAATTGAAGGTCTGCAGTATGGATTTGGTGAATCATATTGACGTACTAAGCCTAGGGGTGTCAGAAATGATTTTTTGCATTTTTTTTAAAACGTCCCATAAACCTAAAAAAGTTTAATTTTGATAAAACTTTTTGTTCTGTATGATTGCAAATATCCATCTAAAAATTTCTTAAACCGGCATATGTTTTCTATATTCATTTAGTTCAGAGTTAGAGTTAAAATAAGTATTAATAAATATTGCTTTATATCGAGTAGATATCCTTACATATCGATGTGAAACCTTTCAGAGAGTAGGAAAGATT
>NW_019398895.1:0-1449 GCF_000591075.1 Eurytemora carolleeae
ATTATAATCGTCACTCAATTCCCATGCATGGGAAACCCTCTGTACCTAAAATATCTAAATGATCTTAAAACATATTATACATATTTAAACATTTTATGCCAAATGTAAAAGGAATAGTTTTAGATTTTTAATTGTTTTTTTTTAAAACCACCTTAAACGAATTTTCAACGTTAAACTTAAACTTAAAATTCGTTTTTCATAAACGAAGGCCTTTTCCTCAAGAAATTTTAATTTTTTTTTATAAAAAGAATATCTTTTTGGCTACTTTATGTTTTGTTTAGAATGACTGGATAATGGAGTTTGATCAAGAGAAGATGGAGAGGAAGTGTCTCTACTCTGCCATTCTTCTTGGAGTTCTTATATACCCTGGGTTCTTGTGGGCAGATATCAAAAGTGGTAACTTTGATCAACTAATTTTTCGTCAACTTAAAGGGACTGTAAGCGTAATTTCAATTAACCCTCAATGCAAAGATGGCAATTCCCGACGGAACCCTTTAAACCTTAATCTAATAAAAAAATGTGGAAGATACCATCGTTTTTCTGACTCGAAAAGTGTTTATTTCTGTAAGTTTCTCCATTGCTTCTTGTTAGGAAGGAATGCGCAAGTCTCTTTCGCAGAGAACCTGCAAATGAAAATGAACAGTTTAAAGAAACAAAAACATTGATATCTAATTCATACTGAACCAGACAAAGCTTTCGAGGGTTACGTTGTAAATCGGGAAATTTCATCTTTGAATTGAGGGTCACTTGACATTAAGGAGCTGGGAACTTTTGAATGGTGGATATCGGGATTAATGCTTGATCCACTCTTTTTCTTAATCTCAAGATTAGATAATGCTTGTTCTCCTCTCAGTATTAATTTCCAGATTAAGGAATTGAGTTTTTGCCACAAACTCTGATTTTCTAATTCCTATAACTTTGCTACCCGTTTTCCTAGACCTTTTATATTTCAAACTATTAATTCTGTTAGATCAAATAGTCTAAGTTTGAAATATCAAAGGTTTACACCATCAGGTTGCAAAGATATATGAGTTTAAAAATTTTAAATTTAAAAATTTCTATTCTTAAGTTTTTAGCTCTGTCCCTTTAAGGAAACTATTTTAAAATATACTCATTAGAGGTTTAAAAAAATTAATGGAAAACAAAACTTTTTTGTAGAACATGATAAATTACCCTGATCAAACCTTAATGTTCGTGTCAGTAATTCTGTTTTTGGATTTGACAAAATCTTTAAAATAAATATTAGTTTTTAATTTTAAATTTAAAAGAATAAGTTTTTTTAATTATTATGAAATAAATAATTATCTTTTTATTTGAATTCTTTTAGGCACTGCACATGCAGGGGAATCATTTCTAAGCAGATGTCCTGTAACTGATGAGGAAGATTTTGTTGTACTTCCGAATACGATCATTGTCAGCATATACCTTGCAATCTTCATAATTTCAAAC
>NW_019398895.1:1652-2904 GCF_000591075.1 Eurytemora carolleeae
GATTATAGATCTAGAGGATGATGGAGGAATATTTATGGGATGAACCTTGCAGGATCAGAATCCTAGAGCACTGGAGAACAATCAGGACTGTAGGATTATAGATCTAGAGGATGATGGAGGAATATTGATGGGATGAACTTTGCAGGATCAGAATCCTACAGCACTGGAGAACAATCAGGACTGTAGGATTATAGATCTAGAGGATGATGGAGGAATATTTATGGGATGAACCTTTCAGGAGCTGAATCCTAGAGTACTAGAGAACAATTTGGATTGTAAGATTATAGATCTAGAGGATGATGGAGGAATATTTATGGGATGAACCTTTCAGGAGCTGAATCCTAAAGTAAACAATTTGGATTGTAAGATTATAGATCTAGAGGATGATGGAGGAATATTTATGGGATGAACCTTTCAGGAGCTGAATCCTAAAGTAACAGAGAACAATCTGGATTGTAAGATTATAGATCTAGAGGATGATGGAGGAATATTTACGGGATGAACCTTGCAGGATCAGAATCCTAGAGCACTGGAGAACAATCAGGACTGAAGGATTATAGATCTAGAGGATGATGGAGGAATATTTATGGGATGAACCTTGCAGGATCAGAATCCTAGAGCACTGGAGAACAATCAGTACTGTAGGATTATAGATCTAGAGGATGATGGAGGAATATTTATGGGATGAACCTTGCAGGAGCTGAACCCTAGATCACTGGAGAAAAATCAGGACTGTAGGATTATAGATCTAGAGGATGATGGAGGAATATTTATAGGATGAACCTTGCAGTATCAGAATCCTAGAGCACTAGAGAACAATCAGGACTGTAAGATTATAGATCTAGAGGATGATGGAGGAATATATATGGGATAAACACTGCAGGATCAGAATCCTAGAGCACTGGAGAACAATCAGGACTGTAGGATTATAGATCTAGAGGATGATGCAGGAATATTTATGGGATGAACCTTGAAGGATCAGAATCCTAGAGCACTAGAGAACAATCAGGACTGTAGGATTATAGATCTAGAGGATGATGGAGGAATATTTTTGGGATGAACCTTGAATGATCAGAATTTTAGAGCACTAGAGAACAATCAGGACTGTAAGATTTTAGATCTAGAGGATGATGGAGGAATATTTATGGGATAAACACTGCAGGATCAGAATATTAGAGCACTGGAGAACAATCAGGACTGTAGGATTATAGATCTAGAGGATGATGCAGGAATATTTATGGGATGAACCTTG
>NW_019398896.1:0-2884 GCF_000591075.1 Eurytemora carolleeae
GATACAAAAATTAAAAGCCTTATTTTTACGTGAATTTGTCTACAACAAAGTGTTTGAGTATCTATGTCTGAATCTGAATATATTCATATTTTGATCTCTAATTCAAAATTCATCGAATATATCGTAATAATCCATATTTACTAAAATATTCAAAATTCAAAGCTAACTGTTAATTATTTTAAGGACCATCACAAATATGTTTGTTTATTTAAAAGTTCTTCTAATCCTTTTCCTTTTCTCTCATTCTGTCCTAAATCTAGAGAATTTGAACCGCGTCTCAAATCCGCCGAAAACTGATTATAATTGCGCGCCGCCGGCTTAAATCGTTAAACATTAAATACAATTTTAAGAGAAACCAATCATCTTTGAGCCGCGTCTCAAATTTAAACTGCGCCTTAAATTCTTTAAATTCTGTTTATCCTATTGAAACAGTATTATGTGACCTGACAGCTAGCATCTGCTACACATAGATCCCAGCAAGCTGACCAGGATTTAATAGAAGGAGTAGTAGATACTTCAGATCCAACAGGGATTTGGTAATTAAACCAGGGACATCTATTGTTTAAATCGTCTAAATACAAGAATAACTTTGAAATAAATTTTCTTCATAAAAGGTCAGAGATAAACTTAAATTCTTAGATATGGGAAAATTATTTGCTAATCTTCTACTAATCTAATCTTTTTACTATAGTTTCCTATAGTACGCAAAGTTGAAGCATACAAAGATATTGACTTTGTTCACATTAAGTAATAACATTGACTCTAGGTATATTAAAAATGTTGTAAATCTGTTAACCCTTTTCCGACTAACTCAAAATAGACTACGGGTCATGGTGCCCACNAAATTATACATTTTAAAAAGTCCTTGACCCAGCAAATTCAAATATGCAAAAATATTTGCAATATTCTAAAAACCTAAATGTGTATTCAAGAAAAACTCCCTTTGCTTTCTGTGCTTTCCAAAGAGCTATAAAATGTTAAAAACCAATGACTGGAAGTAGGTATAAAGTTGGATTTAGTCTGGCAAAGGTAAAATAAGGCATTCAGGCAGTTCATGCAGTTGGTATAAAAACCCAGCTTTTAGGTTAAAGTGAGGGGCAAGTATTTGTTAGAAAAGTCAAAAAAGTTGAACAACCTCAGTCTAATACTTTTTGAGTTATCGCAAAAAAACAAAAGAGGGGGGACACAATTACCCCCCTCCCCCAAATTCGTAAAAGGGTTAAAAGAAAGATCAGATTATATACCTGTACTTAGGGTTGTTAATCGTTTTTGAAAACGTTAGAAAAAACTATACTTTTTCGTTTCGTTTTTATTTTTTCTAAAATCGATCTTTTTGTTTTCTAAAAAAATATTTTTTTAGAAAAAGATCGTTTTTTAAAACGAAAAACGATTGTTTTTTAATGGATCTTTTTTCAGGAAGATAAGTTTATAAATGTTTTTTAAATGTATTTTTTATTGAGACAAATAACTTGAATAATTTTTGACCTTGGATTTTCCGACCAAAAAATGTATTTTTTCTTTAAACGATCATTAACAAATGGTCATCGTTAACGGTTAACGCTATTTTGCTTTCCGTTTTTCGTTTTTTATTAGTCGTTTATCGAACAATAATTTTTCAAATAATTGGAAACGATCTATCCTTACCTGTACTGCATTCTCTGGTTCCATGAAGTGTCCCTGGGAAAGCTTTATTTGACCCTCCAGTCAAAGTTTTTCCTATATGACACCTTTTAGTTGTGGGACTCCAACTCCAAAATTCACAAGTATCAGAATTACTCCTGTTTATTTCTTCGTTTTTTCATTCATTCAAACTGAGTTGTAATACCCATGGTGTTAAACTGGTGTTCAAGTTTTAGAAATAATTCGAGTAAGAAAATTAATAAAATTATGTACACAGAAAAAATAAATTTATAATTATTATTATTTTAAAAAATGTTGTGATACCGGAAGAATGTCTTGTAAACATCACCAGTTGCAAGTACAAAAATACTTTACAGAGAACAAAATCATCAAAAAATATATCAAATTTTCGGTAATAGAATGTATATTAAGAAAACAAAAATGTCTCAGCATTTTATAGAATATAAAGACACGAATAAATATCCCTGCAGTGTTCTGTGCAAAGTTGCGATGATTCCAAAATGATGTCTGATATGGTGACTCTTTGGAGGAAATCAGTGATCAAAGGACAGACATCTTAAAATATAAGAATATTTGAAATTTAGCCCTATTTATCCTAATATCTGGCTTCATGTCTGGATCCCCTACCTCTACCAAATTGACCCCCTACTTCTATTTTCTTATTGTGATAAAAATATTTAATATTTGATAGGTTTTTGAAAAGTTCTTGGGCTCTACTTCAATAATCTGCAATGAAAAAATGGCAAATTTGCGATAATCCAAATATTTATTGCGAAATCTAGTTATAAAGCAAAAAATGTGCAAAAAAGTTGCGCAAAGTGCAACAGATTATAAATTTTTGAAAAGCCCTAGACCCAGCGAATTCAAATATGCAAAACATTTGCAAAATTTTTAAAACCTAAGTGTGTATTCAAGAAAAACTGAACATGTGCAAATTCCATTTAATCGCGTCTGTGCAAATATCTGTGCAAAATTTCTTTGAAAAAATTGTGCAATCTGGTTGATTTTTTTATAGATTAAAAAATGTTGAAATCCAAAGACTGAAAGTAGGTTAAAAATAGATTTATTCTGGTATAGTTAAAATAAGGCATTCCGGCAGTATGTCTGAAGACTCAGGCAGTATGAATGAAAGCCCAGATTTTATGACTTAAGGGATGGGCATGTGTTAGATAGAAAAATCAGAAAATTTGAGCTTCCTAGCTCAAGCACTTTTTTGAGTCATCGCAAAAAACGATGGGGGGGG
>NW_019398897.1:0-2869 GCF_000591075.1 Eurytemora carolleeae
AGCCTATAACCCCCTTTCATTTTCCCTTTAATCAATGAACAGCTGCGTCATTTTTCAAGGAATAAGAAAAACTGAAAAACTACTGTCTTTTTTGTTTGGTTTTCTAGAACATCCGGTTAATATTAATTGTCCTAATACTCAGAAATGGTGTTTGGTAGAGGACTGCCCATTATATTATCTCTTCTGTAGGCATCTCCTGAAATCAAATTGAAAAGTTTTGAGATCAAAAAACATTAAATTTAAAGTACTAGTCGTTAAAAAATATTAAATTTAAAGTACCAGTCGTTCCGGGCGCTTCGCGCCCCCTTTCTAGCATCGATCAAAGAGTCTAAATGTTGATTTTTAAATCCATTTTTCTGTGAACATTAATAGATTTCTAACATTTGAAAAATTTGACTTTTGAATTTTACTTTTAATCTTCCATAAACCTTGAATGGTCGTGTAAGACAAACTGCTAGGTTCAGACATTGACGTTTATTGGACACAGACAGACGAACAAGTCAAATTTTGACATAGATGAAAAGTCATTTTTATTTTAATATAGAAGAAAGATTAAATGCGATCATGTGAATGTCAAAATATGGTATGAAAATTAAAGAATTAATATAACAATAAATAATGATTTATATTCATAAAGAATGATTATAACCATAGGTAGGGTTTGCAACGAACAAAACGATTCCCGAAATAATGCGAAAAAATGAAAAAAGTTTCGTTCTCATTTTGCAAACTTTTACGCGAAATTTCGAATTTTTTCGCGAAAATTTCGTCAAAATATTTTCGGAGGGAAACAATTTCGCGAAAACCATTAGTGTTATAGCTGCAACAATTAATTGCGCAACAAAACTTGTGAAATTCTCTGCTCTGATTCTAAGTCATATAAATAATTTCTCTTCCTTTACTTTAACAAATGTTTGTTGAAGAGATTTTGATTCTTCTAGAAACTTATTCTGTTCGTCCACATACGTTCAACCATGACTATTAGCCAGCTCAACTAGCCAATTATAAATTCTGTATTTTTTCACTTAATTTTCTTATTTTTCACTTATATTCCGATTTTTTCATGAAATTTTCGCCTAATTTTTCGTGAAATTTTCGCAAGATTTTCGCATTATTTTTTCCCGAAATTTCGCAGTTTTTCACGAAATTTTCGCATTTTCTATTTCAAGAAAATGTCTTTACTGCTAAATAAAAGTCGTCCTAACACTTTGATAAATAAAAATGTAAAACTTTGATAAATAAAAATACAAAACTTTAATAAATAAAAATGTAAAACTTTGATAAATAAAAATGTAAAACTTTGATAAATAAAAATGTAAAACTTTGATAAATAAAAATGTAAAACTTTGATAAATAAAAATGTAAAAACAATGACCAGAAAACTCTGGAATAGGAAGACGACTCATAGACATAAGTTACAACTTGAAATAGTCCCAATAAACATGAGACACATAAATTGTTTATTGTAAGCGACCCCATTAACGTGATAAGTAATTTATTAAGTTATTAGTAACACTAGTTACTTAGTAAGAACATCAATTACACAAAAGTATTGTTATAATGTCGTCTTCCTATTCCACAGTTTTCTGGTTCTCACTGTATGTAAACAAAAACCAAAAATGCCGGGAAATTTTTGTAAGAAATAGTTTTGTTCTTCTTAAAATTTTGATATGAGAATTCCACTGTTTTCTGATTCTCGCTGTAAAAATCAAATATTATTAGTCGTATTAACTGTAAGCTTATTATGATACAGGGTGTTCCAATAAACATGGGATTTAAGTGAAGACTTCTAGATCGTCTTTGTTCATAACGGCATTGTTTCGTTGATACAATTTTAGTATTATCACAGTTAAAACATTTCAGACAGAAAACTACTGGTCTTGGAATTTCCAAATTGTGGTCTACCACTATTTCACTATAAAAATTTGACGGAGAGATATTGTAAAATTTGTCTAGATTCCAATTCATTAAGTAACATCAAAGTTATTAAAATGTTCAATATATCTGTCAAATTTAAACTTACAAAGAAGGAAGACCACTTTTTGGAAAGCTTATAAAACTAAAAAAAACTTTTTTGAAACACTCTTTGTTCTTTATTAATTATCGGAAATCTAAGACGATTTTAAAGTCGTCTCTTAATACCCATTTTTATTTTTTTACCGCCTCATTTTCGTCGGTAGAGGGGGACAGAGCACTTCTAGGAAATTTAATCTTTGATCAAAATGGATTGATTGATTGAATATAAAATCTATGTAATCGATATTATTATATATTCTGTAAGTTGTGAAGTGGGGTAAAAAGATGATATTTCATTATGTAAAATGTTGTTGTAGCTTGAAAATAGGTTAGTTGTCATGGTTGTTGGACTATTTTAATCAGAACTTGAGCCTTACAGTCGTCTTCCTATTCCAAGTTTTTTGGGTCTCGCTATCTTTTATAACAATACTAGGTTTATCGGAAATATGTTTTTTTGTTGCAAATTTCAAACCAAGCTACAGTAGTATGCGATTATATCAATACAATGAAGACGAATTTTTAATTTATGTTTTGATTGTTAACAACAAAATTTCGAATTACTTCGAAGTTTACAAGTAATTTGAAACTAATTGACAGCTTCTCTTGACTTCTTTGTTTAACATAAATAAAAATTGAAATCAAAAGTCGTCTTCATTATATTGATTTAATCGCATGGATTTATAACAAGTTCCCCAATCAAAATGTGAGGTAAATCGGTCAAGAGGTTCACGAGTTATGATCGGACATACTTTACTATTAAAACATTAAAATAGACAAACAGTCTTTTATGTTACTTTATGTTTTTAGATACGCTTGATTTTGATTAATTCTCAAAAATAAAATATTTTGATCA
>NW_019398898.1:0-2860 GCF_000591075.1 Eurytemora carolleeae
AAATCGTAAACTTGGAGACATGAAAGGGACTGTAAACTAAATTTCAAGAGACTCTCCATTTAAAGAGTGGCATTTCAAATTTAGAATTGAAATTGCGTCTACACTGTACACTGTACAGTCCCTTTTTAACAAACATTTTTTTTCTTAGTAACAATTTTCTAAGTTTTTAAACACACATCGATTTTCTGAATATCGATATTTAAGTGTGACAATTGTTCAGGACAACTCACGCTAATACCTAAGCTTATGTTTGGGACGTCCTGTTATTTTAATTTTGGCAGAATATTCTGTTCTTACTTATCTCTAATTCTTGGAAGCCACTATTTACATTTTAAAAGGACGCCCTGTCCTTACATAATTCTAGGACTCCTTCTCTTTATATTTTCTAAGACGCCATGTCCTTACATTATTTTAGGACGTCTCGTATTTATATTTTCTAAGACGCCCTGTCCTTACCTTATTTTAGGACTCCTTCTCTTTANTATCGTTTTTATTTTTACCAAAAAATATATCTTTGTTTATTGCAAAATATGCTTGTTCATCTGATTTTTGATTATTTTTGTTATGTTATACTGTTATCTATTAACTACTTTTAAGATATATTTAGAAAAAACTATTTTTTAATCTTTTTTAAAAATTTTATTTGATTTGATTCATGGCAATTTTTTTCAATATTTCGACATTAAATGAACTGTAAGCGTAATCTTAAGTAACCCCTCAAGCAAAGATGGGAATGCTCAATTCTCAATGTTATCCTTAAAGTTTGTATGATCAAGTATGAATTAGATATCAATGTTTATAATTTTGAAAACAGATTATTTTCAATTTTTTCAACAGAACATAAGTGACTTGCGCACAGAGGATAACACATTGAAATTATCAGAATTAAATATCTTCCACATTATTGATCAAATAAAGGTTTCAAGGGTGCAGTTGTAAAAAGGACATTGCTATCTTTGCATGAACTGTCAATTAGAATTATGCAAACAGTCCCTTTAAATATATGGATTTAAAGAAAACTAATACTGTTGCAGGATGAACCAATATCCCCAGCAGTTCTAACTGCTCTTCTACATCAGAGAAAACAAGGAAAACTTTCAAATTCAGTTTTAGAAAACTGGGTCTCAAGGTTATCTTATTTATACTATTACTCCTTTGTCTTTTAAACGTTTTTTAAACACCAGTCACTCAATTCAAATAGTTAATATAGCTAGGAAGAGATTTAAACAACGCACGCACATCTGACCCTTTAGTAAAAGTAAATTAAACCTAAAGTTTGACCGCGTCAACCTTGTTGCACTGGCTAGTCATATTAAGTGTCTGCTTTATTTACCCAATGCCCGGGCGACACAGTACAAACTGGGACCGGAAAGGTTGACCCGGCTCGGAAATTCAAATGTACTACGGCTGCCCCTGAACGGAACCCTTAAAAGATTAGTTTCAGCAGGAATGCAAGAGATATCAATCATTTTTTCCCTGAAAATTAATTAATTTCATTTGTAGTTATCTTCACCATTATTGATTAGAGAAAGGTAAAAAGGATACCATTGTAAATCGAGAATGCCTTTTTTTATAAAGACAGTTATCCCGAGCTCTTAATATCTTAGCAAATTTGCAATCTTTAATATTTTGAACTTTGAATTCTGTTTGAAATATTAAAGAGGTGTAATTCTTTTACTTATATTTCATAAAATCTGATTTTTTGCTACCAAAGTTTATAAAATTTACTTCCAAAATTTCATTTTCACATTTCTTGTTTCATGCAAATTTTTAATTAGATAGATTTTTCTAATTTCATCCAACACATTATATCAAGTTTCTGTTTAGGTTTGAGAGAGAGTTTGAAGAATGTCATTCAAAGCATTCATCAGAATTTAGGAAACAAATTCAATTCAAATTCATTTGCTTTTTTGGGTTTTGCCCCCTCACTTTTAAATCAATGCTCATTAATATTTCTGAAAGTTATAAAAAATTTTAATCGCATTGAAAGTCTTTCAGACTCAAGCTATGACTTTAAATAGTCCATGGGACACAGCAATTGTCCAGTATACTCTAAACAAACCCATTTCAAAAAATGAGTTATTTAATAAGTCAGAATTAAAACTAATATATGCTTGTATGCAACATCAAATACACTTTATTATTGCTACAATGTCGTCTTCCTATATCACAATTGTCTGGCTCTCACTTTAAAGGTGTTTTAATAACTATTTATAACATTGTCATTTTG
Organism: Eurytemora carolleeae; assembly: GCF_000591075.1. NCBI lineage: Eukaryota > Metazoa > Arthropoda > Copepoda > Calanoida > Temoridae > Eurytemora > Eurytemora carolleeae. The sequence continues at coordinate 2,231 of NW_019398898.1, forward strand.
GTTCGCAATGTTTTAAAATTTTGGGACTGCAGAAACTTTCTCTTTATCGAGAAGTTTTAAGCCTTTTTAAATTTGATTTTGTCCTAAGCTTCAGCGAGGGACAAAATATAATCTAAAAAGACGAGAACCTTCAATATATAGAGAAAATATAAGTCCAAAAACTTTATAGCACGTCGCGTTGAGCCAAAATAATGTTGTAGGTAATTTTATGAAACGTTTGTGTACTTGTCTTATTTCAAAGGCTGTTTCTAGATCAAAGCTTTGAAACAAAGCAGAAGTCAAAATATAAAGTTGAGTTCAATCTTATTTTTATTTCAATTGAAAAAAATATTTTGGAAATATCCTAATTTTTTTGGAGAACATCAGGGAGTCATAACTTTATAGCACACGTGCTGTAACTTACAGCTAATTTAACAATATAACCCGATGATTACTTTATAGCACGTTTATTATGAAATTCACGATGAAATGAGTAATAATGATAAACTACACTATAGTTTCAAAAATCTTATTTTTTATTCCGAATGTTTTGTGATGACGTGAAGTGAAGATTATATCGAAAAACAGTTTCAAGCCCTGCATTCAGGTTTGTCACACAATCCCTTATTCAAGTTAATCAAAGACTATGAT
>NW_019398899.1:0-5297 GCF_000591075.1 Eurytemora carolleeae
TATCTATCTATCTATCTATCTATCTATCTATCTATCTATCTATCTATCTATCTATCTATCTATCTATCTATCTATCTATCTATCTATCTATCAACGAAAGGTATAGGTTGACAAATTATTTCAAAGATTACAGACGATCTTCATGTGGTGTATTTCTTGTAACACCCTGTATTCTAGGCGAGCTGCATGTTTGAATGCTGCTAAGGTTCTAGGTATTGAGAGTCTACGAGAAACAAATCTTCATACTGTTGACAGCAAACGGTAGAGATGTGTGCAAAGATAATAGAATATATATTAGAGAGGAATTTACTAGAAAAAAGTGTAAAACGGCCATTTTGTTGTACTGTTTCCATACTGCAGGTGTACTTCACATATTTGTGCTATATAACCTTTTGGGTCCTGGAACATCATTTTATAGAAAATCTAAAATTAATATTAAAAGAAACCCAAATTATGAAATAGGCTGGTTTCATAATTGTCCAATGATCATTTCACATAGACTCGATGCCTTTCACTTTATAAACGATGATTTTCCGTTATAACAATAAATCAAATGATGTTTTTTATTCGCCTAATTCATTATATAAAGTTTATTTAATAGCTTTAAAAAATTCGAAATTGAAATGGATAGTCTAAGGAACATACTGTATTAGTGTACTCTACTGCATATAATTTGTGAACATTTACATGATTTGTACACTTTGTACTCCCTTTCAGGCTGAAAGGGGCTGAAAAAATTCTGTCTAAATTCTACTCTAAAATATATTCTATTCTCTTTGGATGTGTGTAATTTCTATATAATAAAACGTTGGCTAAAATTATTTGATTTCGTTTTCAAAATTTGAATTTTTCCAAAATTTCACGGGCAACGCCGGATATTTTAGCTAGTTTATAATGAAAAGATGATCAGCGTTTATTAGTTGAGCTCTAAAAACTTTTGAAAATCTGTTATGAACCGATCTGAAGATAATAAAGTGGGATACTAAGAACTCTGGAATAGGAAGACGACTGTGAGCCTCAAGTTATGACTTTAAATAGTGTAATGAACATAGAACAGGGCAATAGTTCAGTGAACACAGACCCATTGAACAACATAAGTTGATTTATTAAACTACTGGTAAAGCTTGTTGCCTAAAATCAGGTTAGATTAACAAAAGATTGATTGTCATCTTCCTTCTCCACAATTTCATGGGACATACTCCTGAAATAAAAACTGGCGAATACAAAATAAATTCCAGAAATTTTTCTTTTTATACAGCTTTGTCTCATAACCTATCCGAGCCCCAACCTGCTTAACCCAGCATAACATATTCAAGCCGCAGCCAGCTTAACCCAGCTTAACCTATCCGAGCCGCAGCCTACTTAACCCAGCTTAACCTATCCGAGCCGCAGCCTGCTTAACCTAACATAATCTATTCAAGTCGCAGCCAGCTTAACCCAGCTTAACCTATCCGAGCCGCAGCCTACTTAACCCAGCTTAACCTATCCGAGCCGCAGCCTGCTTAACCCAGCTTAACCTATCCGATCCGCAGCCTGCTTATTCCAGCTTAACCTATCCGAGCCACAGCCTGCATAACCCAGCTTAACCTATCCGAGCTGCAGACTGCTAACCCAGCTTAACCTATCCGAGCCACAGCCTGGTTATTCCAACTTAACCTTTCCGAGCCACAGCCTGCATAACCCAGCTTAACCTATCCGAGCCGCAGCCTGCTTAACCCAGCTTAACCTATCCGAGCTGCAGCCTGCTTAACCCAACTTAGCCTATCCGAGCCGTTCTTGCTTAACCAAGCTTAACCTATCCGAGCCGCAGCCGCTTAACCCAGCTTAACCTATTGAGTCGCAGCCTACTTAACCCAGCATAATCTATCCGAGCCGCAGCCTGCTTAACCCAGCTTAATCTATCCGAACCGCAGCCTGCTTAACCCAGCTTAATCTATCCGAGCTGCAGCCTGCTGAACCCAGCATAATCTATTCGAGTCGCAGCCTTCTTAACCCAGCTTAACCTATCCGAGCCGCAGCCTACTTAACCCAGCTTAACCTATCCCAGCCGCAGCCTGCTTAACCTATCCGAGCCGCAGCCTGCTTAGCCTATCCGAGCCGCAGCCTGCGTAACCCAGCTTAATCTAAATATTTGCAGTTTGTATTTCAGGAATGAGCAGATTGATAAAAATATATATATTTGTTTCTTTAAATATTTTTTATAAGGATTGATTTTTAGATCTGAGTTTGATGACGTCACCTTCAGGCGAATAAGACATGTTGTCACTGAAATTTCCAGGTACTTTAAAGGGAATGTTTACGTACAAGGAAAGGGGGCTACGTATGATCCATAATTGTATCCCAACAAATAAAATATTTTTTTTCTGCAGTAATAAATATAACAGTTGTTAACATATAAAATGTTAAAATGTAAAACTACAGGGTGATCCACGAAACATGACAGTTGTTTAATTGTTTTGAATGTCTTCTTCCATAATTATATTAGACATTAAAGACTTTTTCTCAAATATATTTTACTTTGAAATAAAATTATACAATAATATAATTGGCATACAATATACTTTATCATTCTCTTTAATATCAAACAACTTAACTAATTATGGAAGAAGACATTTTAAACTATTCATCAAATTTCATGTTTCGTGGGACACCCTGTATATGCAGCAATAGATCTTTAGATATCTCAAAGCTGGTTGCGCAAAATTGATTTTATTTTTTAAAGAGGGTTAGAGATGTCAGTTGGTAATGTGGTCGGTAAACTGAAGTGGTTAACAGACTTTTAATTTAAGTAATTTTTAAGAAAATCATCGAAACTTAAAACAATCATCAATTATTTCCTTTCTGGGCTCCATTGGTCTTTTAGCTAAAAAAAAACTTTAGATGCCTGAAATTTGGAAAATAAATAAATTTATATAATTATGATTAATTTAATTTAATTAAAACCCCATCCCAGAATTGCCTGATGGGGTACTATGCTTCCCCTCTTTTATTTGTGGGGCCACCCAAACATTAAAAAAGGTATCCTTCCATGAACCCTTAACATAGATAAAAAAAGAAAAGTTTGATCTTGAAAATGCTTTGCAAGAAGCGCAAAACAAAAACACATTGATGTTCCTTATCTAAATTCTGATAATTGTGTGTATTACACAAACTTAATGAGGTTTGATTGTTAAAACTTTTTGAGACACTAAAATATGTAAAAAAACTGCAGTTCGTTGCAAGGTTAAAACCAGTCGGTTTATTTTTATGCACAAAATGCAGGGGATATTAGTTTTAAAATGGCCCATAAACCTGTTTATGGAACTTATGTCCTGAAGTATAGGGCGGATTGATGTTTATCATGCATATATTAAGGTTGCCATGTACACCTTCTTAGAGGAGTTGACCGGCTCCACAGCTGGCTCAGATGAAGAGAAAGCTTTGGCTTGTCAAGCAGCAGAACATCAGTATGCTGGTTAGTATAGGAAATATTTATTCAGTAAAAGAAAAATATAAAGTGACCTCCATTAAATGAGTAGTAGAATGCTTGAATCACCCTGAAACCCTGAAAATACATATATTTGAGTAACAATAACTTGTTCATTATTGTTGTTTTGGATGTATGCAATGTGTTGAAATGCGGGATAATAGACCGGTTCAAAAGCGTTATTTTTTAGACATACATGGTATAATAGACTGGTTCAATAGTGTTATTTTGCAGGTATGCCATGTGGTATAATGGACCAGTTCATTAGTGTAATGGGAGAGGAGGGAAGTGCTGTATTGATTGATTGCAAAACAATGGAAACCAGGTATATTCATCTTCTATTGCAGGAAACAATAATTCCAAATCGGGTTTAGGGCCCATTTTTAACACTGAGTGCTAGAAATTGGTAGAATGTGAAAGATTGTGCTTTAAGTATACTGCCAAAGATAAAATAAACTAGATGTCAGGTACCTTCCCAAAGTTTTTTCCCAAAGCGGTAATTCCCAAGTGTATTTTCCCAACTCGGTAGCTTCTCAAGTCTGTACGAGCCCCAGTTTTCGGCCTCCTCGACTCGCCTGTTCCGGCCAGAGCGCTTGCTAATTGTTGCCTTCTGCAGCTCAGAAGGCCTAACCTAAACTTTGGGAAATTGCCGCTTAGAAAATTGCACAAATGGGAAATTGTCACACAACATAAAATTTGATATAAAAACTTTGAGCAATATTTTATTGAACATTGCATGGACATTGTATTTTCATGTTAAAAATTACAGTAACAATATTATCAATTAGATTGTCCAATAGATACAATAGATGGCAACGTAGAATTTGTACACTCTCAGTAGTACAGTACAGCTGTATTCTTACGCCAGTGTCAACTCAGTTTGTGTGTCCGACAAAATCATCAATAATAGTGATAATTTTAGAATAAAGTGCTTTTCTTACAGTAAAATAAATGCAATTTTATGTGTTCTTTATTTTCTGTTTTTGCACTTTTTTATTTGATCTTGGAAAATATGTCAACTAATGTGAGAAAATTTAGTTTTCCTTGTTATATTTGACACTTGTGACGTCGTGTATCATTGGTCCATTTCTCTGTTGCCACCGGCCTATTGAACTTGATAATCTATTTGGATATTATTAATGTGTTTAAGGAAGGTTGAGTTAAAGGACCCCAGTATAGCTGTGCTAATTACAAATAGTAATGTTAAACATCAGCTCACTGGATCAGAATATCCGAGCAGGTAGCTCAGAGGAAAACAGTTAAAAACTGTGCTACTGACTCAGAAAGTGTCACTGAATCAGATTTGAGCCAATTAACACATATGAACTAAACTCCCCTGACACATTTTTAAACGAAAGTTTAGTAAAGGTGCACTCTTTTTGTTCTAACCCTTCGTTGATGACTTATAGTTGCATTTTTCTTTTTTTTCTTTTTTTTAACAAACTATCCTTTTTTATAATAATCATATAAAAAATTATCAAACTTGAAAAATTTATCCTTGCTTTGTTTCATGTTCAAACATGCATACTTATACATATATGCTTACATGTATAACGATTTTGTTTAAGATGTTTATTTTATCTTTATAGAGAAGCAAACTTGTAGATGTGAACAAAATTATTTAATTATAAATAAACATATCCGTTATCCGTTGTGTTCTGGAATTTTCCAGATTTTTTTCTCTGTTTTAATTTGTTACACTTGTTTATTAAGAAGATATTTTAACATTAACATCTATCTATCTATCTATCTATCTATCTATCTATCTATCTATCTATCTATCTATCTATCTATCTATCTATCTATCTATCTATCTATCTATCTATCTATC
>NW_019398900.1:0-2879 GCF_000591075.1 Eurytemora carolleeae
ATCAATTCTTTTGGTTTAAACAAAATAAATTTTATCAAGTACAATAGGTGTACTCAAAGACTTTGCTAATTATAAGCAAAGTCTTTGGGTGTACTGGATAATACGTATACATTCAGTAAAATAAGTGTACTGGAGAACACGTATATATATTCAGTACAATAGTTGTGCTGGAGATTACATATAAATTCAGTACAATATGTGTACTGGAGAATACGTATATATTCAGTACAATAGGTGTACTGGGGAACACGTATATATATTCAGTACAATAGGTGTACTGGAGATTACATATAAATTCAGTACAATATGTGTACTGGATAATACGTATACATTCAGTACAATAGGTGTACTGGAGAACATGTATATATATTCAGTACAATAGGTGTACTGGAGATTACATATAAATTCAGTACAATAAGTGTACTGGAGAATATGTATAGATTCAGTACAATAGGTGTGCTGGAGAATACGTATACATTCAGTATAAAAGGTGTACTGGAGAATACGTATACATTCAGTATAATAGGTGTACTGGAGAATACGTATAAATTCAGTACAATAGGTTTACTGGAGAATACGTATACATTCAGTACAATAGGTGTACTGGATAATACGTATACATTCAGTATAATAGTTGTACTGGAGAATACATATACATTCAGTATAATAGGTGTACTGGAGAATACGTATACATTCAGTAAAATAGGTGTGCTGGAGAATACGTATACATTCAGTACAATAAGTGTACTGGAGAATACGTATACATTCAGTACAATAGGTGTTCTGGAGAATACGTATACATTCAGTACAATAGGTGTACTGGAGAATACGTATACATTCAGTACAATAAGTGTACTGGAGAATACGTATACATTCAGTACAATAGGAGAATACGTATACATTCAGTACAATAGGTGTACTGGAGAATACGTATACATTCAGTACAATAGGTGTACTGGAGAATACGTATGCATTCAGTACAATATGTGTACTGGAGAATATGTATAGATTCTGTACAATAGGCGTACTGGAGAATACTAATACATTTAGTACAATAAGTGTACTGGAGAATACGTATACATTCAATATAATAGGTGTATTGTAGAATTACATATATACATTCAGTACAAGAGGTATACTGGAGAATACCTATACATTCAATACAATAGGTGTACTGGAGAATACGTATAAATTCAGTACAATAGGTGTACTGGAGAATACGTATACATTCAGTACAATAGGTGCATTGGAGAATACATATATACATTCAGTACAATAGGTGTATTGGAAAATACGTATACATTCAGTACAATAGGTGTACTGGAGAACACGAATATATATTCATTACAATAGGTGTACTGGAGAATACGTATACATTCAGTACAATAGGTGTACTGAAGAATACGTATACATTCAGTACAGTACAGTACAGTACAGTGAATAATTTTAATGAGCACTGTTTAACTATAAAATATTTTTCTACGTGCTAACAACCGGATATNGACATTTGGTGTTTTTTTTAAAAAGTAATCTGATGGAACAAATATAAAAAAATTCATCTGTCCCATATATATATTGTTATATTAAAAGATTCAGTAAAATGCCCATAGTTTTGAACAAAATGTGTTTTATAATAAGAACTTTGGTTAATAAAACATTATATCAATGAAAACTTCAGCTTGAGTATTAAGAGTTAAAACGATAATTTGTTTAAATTTTGCTGTTCAAAATATAAGAAAAGGTTCGCAGAAATCATCAATCAATACTTTTTAAAACAAATTTTTAAGGCATTATATTACAATTATTACGATATATGTAATTTTTATCAATAAAATGTTCATAAATAAATTGTAGTAATTCATTGAATGTGATTATATGTATAACAATTTAATTAAGAATGTGTATGCTGTAAAGACATTATACAGTGAATCCCAGATATATGAATACATATCAGGAATTTTGTATAATGTCGTATTCTCAACATGTTTAAGAGCAAATGCCGCGGAAAAACTAGTTTACTGTATGCATTTCTGTCCTTCATATTTCAAGGCCATTAATTTACCTTGAATTTAAAAAAAAGCAGTTTCTTAAGAATGATAAAAAAACTTATGACTCTACAATGATATTTTATGATATATTTTCATAAATTGTATTCAACCCTTTAAAAACCCTTTAAAGCTGCGAACATCTCAGCAACTTTCTTTTTGAGCAGACCAATGATGAAGCATTACATCTACAGGGTGTCACAATAAACATGGGAATTCAGTGACGAATTCGATATCGTCTTTTCATATAATTCTTTGATTTAGTATAGTGATACCTACTGAGAAAGCTGTAATCTGTATGAGTTTCGTCTGCAATGTTCACATTTTGTTTGTTTATGTTTTGACTGCATGCTGTACCTAGTAAAACAAGAAAATTACAGTATACAAACAGAGTAAACTTGTCCGTCTTCACTGTTTATCTTGCGGAGACATTATAAACACATCTTTGTAGTCTTTTACCCTTTTCATAAAACAAACTCTAGCAGACATAATTACATTATGGCTTTTGAAATTAGGTATTACAATCCTATTCCAAACAAAGACGATATCGAATTCGTCACTGAATTTTCAGTTTAATAAATTTTTAAATAAATCCCAAGACGACATTTCATGCGCTCTTGCTATGTATTCATATATTGTACCGTACATGAACAAATAAAGACAATAGTTTAACATACTAGAAATTCAAGGCGCTTCGCGCCCTTCTTTCTAGCCTTAGAGGCCGCTTCGCGCCCATCTCCTAAATTAATTGTGAACATGTTCTCTTTGTGTACATCGTAAAACAAAGCAAAAATAATTCGCGGATTTTCACAAAAAATTTCGCGGATTTTCAAA
>NW_019398901.1:0-2851 GCF_000591075.1 Eurytemora carolleeae
TTTATTGAAAAAGAAATGTCAACTTTACACTAAAATTAAGGTGTAAAAATTAGTATTTGATGATACTTGATTACACTTACGAACATACCTATTTGAAACAATTATTGAATTTTAACTCATGTCGCGTTTTTGAAACATATCCTGGCTTTGAGACAATTATTCGAATTTATATCAATGTCAATTTTCAAGTATTTATGTACTTAAGGTACAAAACAAGATGTTTAAAATATAAATAAAATAGAAAATAAAAACGTATATAGTCAAAATATCAATATCATTTTGTTCATGCAATACTTGCAATGATAGATTAACTAGAAATGCGGGAAATTGCTTTTTTAAAATGCTGGCAATAAAACCAACTTTATTCTCTTATTTAGCAAATAAAATGAGGAAAATCACATTCTAGATAAAATTCAGCGGTCAATTTAGTCTTCATAAGATAATTTTTACTTTCAGTGATTCATTTTATAAGCTGTTATAAAAATGAGTTTTGTTTTGAACTGCTGGTTATACTTAAAATCAGATTGAAAATAAAATTTAATTCTTATCATAGAAAAAGCAGTAATCTTATTCTGTTTTCGGTTTCTTTAATGTTTCATTGTTCATGAACCTTTTCCGTGGAATTCCTGAAAATTTTATGGAAAAGACGACATTTGCAGGATTTGAAGAAATCTGCAAACAAATTCAAAACGAATAAGAAATTCAGTATAATGATAAAAAAGAAATGATTGACTCTAAGATTGATTTATTAAAAAATTTCTATAGAAAAATATGTTCCTTGACATATAATTAGTTTATTGTAGAAATTTTATTACATTTCTTGTCGTCGTTATTTAATAATTTTCAAAACACCGATACTCAAACTCATCCCTCCCAAATGTACAATCTAAGAGGATTTTAAAGGGACTGTAAAGGAAAAATGAAAGGGGGTATAGGATGAAACCAGAGAATCTCAAGCGTTAATCGATACTTATAAGACCTATCTGATGTTACTGTCTCGAGAAATTAATATAAAACTGTCAAATTTATACGAAAATTCATATCTATGCAGTTCAGTATAAAAGTTGTGGTATTTCCATAAATACGAAACCAATCTGAAAACGACGATATTCTCAGGTTTGCTCCTGTTAAGATTATTTTATTTATATTTTGCATTTTTAATAGCTTTAATTGATAATATTATTACATCTAGTATCACGTGACCAGTATACTGCACTCTCATTGGCGGGAGTTCTTGGGACGTAATACAGACTTATAAATAATATTATGAATTATATCTTTTAAAAATGTAAAAAAATTAACAAATTAAAATGGGAGAAAACCTTAGATTCTCAGGTTTCTGAGGGATATAATCGTTTTCAGATTGTTTGCGTATTTGCTGAATATGATCTGATTAAACCTACTCTTTTTATACAAAATTTCATATAAATAGACTTTCGTATAATTTTGACACAGTTTTATATCAATTTCTCGAGAGTTGAGACAGGAACATCAGATAGAAGTCATATATGTATCGTTCAACGTCTGAGATTCTCAGGTTTTATCCTATACCCCCTTTAATTTTTTCTTTACAGTCCCTTTAAAGATTGAATCAACGCTCAAGTAAAAACGTCTCAAATGCATTCTCAGCTCAAATACCATGTCAAGCGAGGCACTGCCTCTAAATGCAAAAGTGTACATACAGAACTCTTTCAAATTCTTTGTTTTCACTGAAGCAGTGAGACCCACAAAATTGTGGAATAGGAAGACGACTTTATGGTTGAAGTTTTACTTGTGAATAATTCAACGAACAGGACACACAGCAATTGTACAATGAAAATACTGACCCATTTCAACTGAAAAATTGATCTATAAGCTACTATATATTCTTTTTCTTTAATGGACTGTATGCGTAATTTCATGTCACCCTCCATGCTAAGATGACAATGCCCGACTTACAATAGTAACCTTAAACTTCTAATCCGATCCAATATGTGGAAGAGAACGTCGTTTTTCTGACTCGGAAAGTGTTTAATTCTGATAATTTCTCTATTAAACAAGAATTGTGCAAGTCACTTTCGTAGAGAGAAAAACCTTAATGAAGATTTAAAGCATCGTCATACCGCAATAGAATTGAAATCTTATTCATAAATTATATTTGATAAGACAAAGCTTTTCAGGGTATGCATTGTAAAATTGGGAGCTTTGCCATATTTCCAAGAAGGGTCAATTGAAATTACAGACAAAAATAGATTTTGTATTTTTTCAACATTAGGTTTCATCTTACGAAATCTTTAGGATACTATTTATAAATGAAGTCGCAATTAAAGGACAGGAAGACGTCATTTCAGCTATCTTATGTGCATTTGATGTTTTTATAAAGCTACTAGTTTTAAAAGTGTGAAATCGTAAAATCAATATGTTACGTGAAATAAGCCTGCACAGTTCAAAATGACTGTTTTCATGGTCATAGGACTATTTAAAATCACAACTGGAGTGTAACAGTCGTCTTTATATTCCACAGTTTTATTAGCCCTATTGTTTGTTTGTATATAATACATTTACTGATATTGGAGAATGTCCTTGTTTAAAAAGAAGCAAAGTAAACTGAATCTATTTTTCTGTTTTACTTAAAAACAGCTTACAGGGTATCCCACGACACATGACAGTAGCAAGACGACTTGAAAGACATTTTTGATCTTTGAATTTGTTAATGACAATCAAAATTTTTCAAGTTCTGGAATTTTCAAAATGTGGCCTGTCTTTTTTGTGCTGTCAATATTTCAGAGGATATTAGTTCCAAAACTAACTCTTGGCCCATTTCTAACACTCTGTGTAGAACATGAAAAAGTAATAAAAATACTTTTCTTGA
>NW_019398902.1:0-2847 GCF_000591075.1 Eurytemora carolleeae
CCCCCCTCCACCCACGTATTAGCATGTTTCATCTGAGTTATTAGCAACATAATCTCACTGTTTGGCAGATTCAACCGGAATTCACCAACGTTGGGTGTTGGTCTATAACCATGTCTGACTAAGAGTACAAAATTGTGGATTTAACAAATTTCAAAAAAATTGTGGATTTAACAAATTTTCAAAAAATAAAAACGAATAAAGATTTTGTATTTTAGAAGCCTCAAATAAGATTTTTGTTTAATCAACATTTTTGCCTAAATCCTATTGGTTTTTAAACTTTATTTATATTGAAACATACAGACATAACACTAAATTAATATCTCTAGTAGTTGGTTTATATACTACTAGCGTTAATGGCTGCAGATATTAATTAGAGGGCCTATACCATAATGTGTTATCTCATCAGGCTCTACATACTGATACATTCATTCATTCACCCCCCCCCCCCCCTCCCTCCTTCCCCCCTGTCAAAGAGAAAAAATTATTTTACATTAATTTGTAAGAATGGCAATTGTCAAAACTACAATCAAATTGTTGAAATTAAAGGTATGTTTAAACACAACTGTCAATTAGATAATTTAACAACTAACAAATGCTTATAGAAAAACATGAACTAAACAAATCGAGAAAATCAAAAACTTACAAGAAATCCTTGAAAATTATCCAATGAAAGAAACAGAAGTACAGACAAATAAGCAAATGGTTCAGAATTATTAAATTTAAAAACGATATTCTTAAAATTTCTGAACAAACAAACAAATTATTATAAAAAGATGATAAAAAAAACAAAAACAAAGAGACAAAATAAATCTAAAAACAAACAAAAATGAACATCAAATCTAAGAAGATCTACAAACAAATACAAGATCTAAAATGGGGAATAAAAACACACAAACATGATCTACAAAACAGAGAGTTCGATAACAAACAACTCCATTAATGAAACAATCAATTCTAGCAGTATAAACAGTATACACTAGTTTTAGAATCCATGGGAATCTTTATTCAAATATACCTTTGTCATCTAGCAGTAGGGAGTTCAGACCTTATCTTAGAGTATATAATAAACAATATCTATACAAAGAGTTCATCTTAGAGTATATAATAAACAATATCTATACAAAGAGATTATTAAAGTATTCTTAGAGTGTTTTTAGTAAACTAGGCTTTTAGGGTCCTTCCCGCTCCCTTTCATATAAACAATTTTAACTTTTAACTGTTGCTCTGAAAGTCGGCCATTTTAAATCATTTCCAAATTTTTACGGATTTTTCTTTTTTAATTTGCGCATTTTCAAAACAAATCCAACTATTTTTTCAGGATTTTTTCCAGTTTTGATGTTTTATAAACCTTCCCTGGGGTCATGTGAGGTGCCAAACAAAATTTGGGCTCTATTGGTTTTGCTGTTTTGACGTTGACAAGTATTTAGTGCCTTATGCATCAATAAAATTAGTAATTTTCAATGTGTGTATCTTAAATTGAATTTATATATTTCAGTTTTAAAAATATCTCTTACCATTTTCTATTCTCCTAGCGTATTACACACAGGGTTAAGTTAAGACACAGATCTTGAAAACTATAAATCACATAATATTTAACTCTAGATTCAAACATATATTTGAAAATGTTAAATGTTAAATGTTACCCACAGAGAGATGCAATTTGAGATATATTTCAATCGGTTTGTTCATATACGGTGCAATGCTCTCATTGTCATTGCTACTTATATAACGTGTCATTTTTGAAGAAAAACAAAGGAATTGAGTCTTTGGAACAAAATCAAATATTTAAACCTCAATATCTTTGTAAGAAATTAGGAGGTATTTGGAGGGAAATTCTATTTGATTGAGTTATTAATATGTGTTTGGAGTAGGGGAGATCTAGCGTCTGTATTTATCTTAAATGTTAATAATAATTAACTTTAAGTAATTACTGCGTTGCAAGGTGACATGTTCAAACTGGGGTTGGGGACGAAATATTGGGAGGGGGCGGGGGAGGGGGCTATGTTTTGAACAACAAATAACAATCATACTTTTAAGATTTACTTCATCATTTTGTGTCCACAGAAGTTAAAATATCCTATGGGGTTCTGCTGTTTAATGTCAGTCTAAATTTGCTTAGGATGATTTAGCAAAATTTTATGATTTTAATGCATAAATCCTTTTTAGGCATTTAAAATTACATAAATTTCATACCAGGCATTGAATTACATTTTACACAATAATACGAGACGCCAGAAATAATTCCCAGATATTTTATTTTTCTTAAAATAAAAATTAAATCACAGAAAAAAGTTCTATTTAAAAGTCTAGTCTAATGACCCCCCCCCCAGCAGGAATAGGGTTAATACTTTTCAGGTTTAAAGGGACTGTAAGCCATTGTGATTTAAAGGTTACAAACTCTCAAGCGAAAATCTTCGAGAATTTTGCTAATTACCGCTTAAAACCAAAGTTAATAAGAAATGATATAGTTCTACTATTGTAAAATCAAAGCCCACGGCGTTGCGACACTTCAAATTCGACCCTGTCTTAAAAATTGATTGGACATTTTATAAGCATTAAGCAGGCGGAATCTGTTTGAAACGATATTTAAATCGACCCTACATGCAGAAATAACAATGCTCGATTTACAACCATACATTCCAAACTAGCCGGAGGAGAAGGTCAATTCAATCGACATTACTGGTACTATTTTGTGACCTCGTTGCGCCTCTAGCTCTGATTTTGCGCACAAGTATGAGAACAGCAAATTCATTTAAGCTGGAAACTTTACAATTAGATATTCTTAATCCTGATCGATCGGTTAATTAACCCTATCCCTGCTGGGGTACTTGAAAACCAGGATATGCG
>NW_019398903.1:0-6321 GCF_000591075.1 Eurytemora carolleeae
TTATATATTATATATTGTATATTGTATATGTTATATATTATATATTGTATATGTTATATATTATATATTGTATATGTTAAGGGTGAAACATTTTCATAGAACACAAATCAAGTAATAGATATTGCAGTGCTCTATAATTTTAAGCAGATTTACTAAACGCATTTTTCGATAAAATCAAAACTGACCATCGAAAATGGCTATTTGTGGCCAAAAAACCGGTTCTACAAGTGATTTTTTAATTTTTTCAAAATTTGTCGATATGGGTATCAAAAGATCGCAGCAAACAGTTTGTAAAAATATTCAAAAACATGCGATCTAGAAGCATTTAAGTTGAAAAAAAATTAAGGAAATCACAAAATCAGCTGTTTTCCCTATATTTTTCCAGTTTTTGTAAAACGGATTTTTCCGTTAAATAAATGCCTTCTGTAAATGTCTCTTAGAATTAAAAACTACATTAGTATTCACCACTTGAAATTGATTCCTATATATTTTTTATGTGATTTAACAATTTAGGAAAAAAACCTTAGTTGGAAAGAATCGAGTCTTTACCACAAACTCTATTTTTCTAATCCCTATATCTTTGCAAAGATATGGGATTAGAAAATAAGAATTTTTGGTAAAGACTCGATTTCTTTAAGTTTTAAGTTGGAACAATGTCTCAATATTTTATGTTGGAAGTCTGTAAACTGTAAAATCAAGTGTTTAAGTTTGTAGTTGGAACAATGTCTCAATATTTTATGTTGGGAGTCTGTAAACTGTAAAATCAAGTGTTTAAGTTTGTAGTTGGTACAATGTCTCAATATTTTATGTTGGAAGTCTGTAAACTGTAAAATCAAGTGTTTAAGTTTGTAGTTGGTACAATGTCTCAATATTTTATGTTGGAAGTCTGTAAACTGTAAAATCAAGTGTTTAAGTTTGTAGTTGGAACAATGTCTCAATATTTTATGTTGGGAGTCTGTAAACTGTAAAATCAAGTGTTTAAGTTTATAGTTTGTACAATGTCTCAATATTTTATGTTGGGAGTCTGTAAACTGTAAAATCAAGTGTTCAAGACAAGTCTTAATGTTGTGATGAGACTAAAGAGTGGTTGCCAAAAATAATTATCCTTAAAGGGAGTGACCGGCAATGTATGGTAATTTAACTTAGAATGTAGTATTGTGGAGAATTTTTTAGGAATCATTTGAGACATATAAAACGTTTCCACGATGTATAAATACTGAGTTTGAAGCAAAGTCAACGTTCAAAATCATAAATTTGGTACGTTTTGAGAATAGTTTGTTTAAATTATTAAATAACGACGACGAAAAATGTATAAAAGTTTTTTAGTAAACTAATTAGATGTTTAGGAACATATTTCTCAATAGAAATTTCTCAATAAATCAATGTTAGAATCAATAATTTCTTTTTTTCATCATTGTATTGACTTTCTTATCTTCTATGAATACTCATAGATTTCTACAAATTCTTCAAATTTTGTTCTTTCAATAAAAATTCCCGAAAATATTTGTGAAGAATGAGAGATTATAGAAGCTTATAACTGAATAAGATTAATTATTTTTGATGTTAAGAGTAAATTTTTATTTTCTCAACCTTTTCCTGTATAATTTGTGTTACATTTAATGTCGTCATTATTTAATAATTTAAAAAAGCAATTCTTGTCTCTGAAGTCTCATCTGTTGTGAGTAACATTGAGTATGCACAATGAAACAATTTTAAAAAGACAAAAGCAGAATGAGTTTGGATAATAATATGCTGTAGTCAATTTATAAAACAAATTATCAACCCAAGCTGTTTCTCTTACCATTCCATACATAGACTGATATCCTGTTCGCTCTTTTCTATACAAGCAGCCTGCAGTTGCTGTTTCAACTGATCCACTGAACTTCTTTCCAAATGCTACTATAGCCTCAGATGTTCCCTCATAGATTAGTTCCTCATTACCTACCATCTGAGAATATCAATGTTTAAAAGTAGTAATACTCAAATAGATTATCAAGTACAATAGATGGCTACGTAGAATTTGTACACTCTCAGTACTTACGTCACAAGTGTCAACAGTTTTATGTGTCTGACAAAATTATTAATAATATTGATTATAAAGAACTTATCTTCAGTGAAATTCGTGCAATTTTGTGTTCTTTATTTTCTGTTTTTACACTTTTTTATTTAATCTTGGAAAACATGTCAACTAATGGGAGAAAATGTTGTTTTCCTTGTTGTATTTGACACTTGTGACGTCGTGTATAATTGGTACATTTCTCTGTCGCCACCTATTGTAGTTTGCTAATCTATTTGGCCAAACTAAAATATTGTCAGCTTAAAACATGTATGTTTGACTCTAATGCCTTTATGTTTCCTATCTCCATATCAACACTGATACAGACACTCTGCCAGGTCTGCAGATCATACATCCTAGTTCCCAACCCAGCCCAGGAGTACTCAGCAAACCCTCTGAACAGAACTTTAAAAAATCGTTTAAAGATACATATTCTTCTGCAAGATGAAGTTAAATTTTTGTATGAGAAAGCATGGTACCTACGGGGTTACCCACAAAGAATGAGCCTTCATTGACAAGCTTAAAATCTTTTGAACTAACTAAAAGAGGTTAAGACATGTTTATGAATATTTGTAAAAGATGGATTAAATACTCTATTCTGACTCTCTGAAGGCTCATTTCTTGTGGGTAACCCTGTACAGTTCACACCATATAAACCAGATAGTCACAGTAGAAAGTTTACAGGAATTAAGGTCTTTGCCACATACTCTGATTTTCAAATCCCTAAATCTTTGCAACCCTCAGATATTTGAAATTAGAATAAATAAACTAAGTTTAAAATATCAAAGTTTTACACAATAAGTTTCAAAGATATAGGGGTGACTGGTGAGAGTAGGCGGCGAAGACTCATAGCAAAACAAAGTAACAAATTCAATCTTCAACGGAATTTCCATTTATAGTTTTCTTTTTAAATTTTGTATTTTTCAAAAACTTGAATAATATTTAGCAAAACTATTTTTAACTTTATTAAAATAATTTGTTCACCTGTTTTTAAATCCAAGCCAGGGCCCAGTTTCCCAAACTCCATAAAAAATGGCCTCCTAGGAGCATTAAAAGATTTATAATGTATACAATATATAATTATCCAGTCAAAGCAACAATAAAATGATATCATTATTGTTTTCACATCAAATTTTTCCGAGTTAAGAAAAAACAGGTTTACAAAATTTTTTAAACAATACCCGGGGGGAGGGGGGAGGGGATTCTCGTGGGCAGCCGTATAGTACATTTGAATTTCCGAGCAGGGTCAACCTTCCCGATCCCAGTTTGGACTGTATCGCCCGGACATGGGTAAATAGCAGACACTCAAGGTTGACGCGGTTGAANGGAGGGTTTAACAAAATTGAGTTTACATCATAAACCTCTTATTCAATTTAAATAAGTCTCTAAGTTGTAGTAATGTTGCATGCCGTGAAGTTCTAAAATTGGACAGAAAGCTGGTGATTTACGTGAAAACTCTTGAAATGGGTATTTTATACACAAATCAGACACCACACAACTAATTTGGCGGGCTTACGGCACCCCAGATCTCATGATAAACGGTAATTAGAACATTTTTTTATATTTATATCTCATTAAACCGTTGTAAATTAGCTCTAAAGTATCCGTATATATATTTTTGCAATCTTTATGTCATCCTATGTAACCTATACACCATGACAGAATGAATTTACGCACTATTTGAGTTTAATAGGACCTTTTCAAGGTGTGTCCCACGAAACATGACAGTTGGTGAATAGTTTTGAATGTCCTCTTCCATATGCTGTATTAGATATTAAAGACTTTTTGCAGTTTATCTAGTTTAAAAAAACTTTACTCCAATATATTTTACTTAAAAATCGAATTAACGTAACTATAATATGGCCGCCATAAAATATTTATTATTCTCTTTGGTAACAAACAACTTTAGGTTTCGTGGGACACCCTGTAAATGAACGGGAAAAACATTAATATAAATAAAAAACTTCTTTTGCAAGTTTCATTCTATTTCAGTCAAAAAAGGATCAAAAATTGCCGTTTTTAAAAACCCGTCATTTCGTTTTTGTTTTCATCCGTTAATTTTTTTTTCAAAAACGGCTAATTCGTTTTTTTAATTTAGAATTTAACGGTTTTTGCCGTATCGTTAATTTTCGAAAACCTCCGTTTCGTTAATGAAACTTTAACCAGCCCTTATCAGAATATATTTTTTTCGTCCATTTTAATCATGAAACACAATGAGGGTCTCCAATGAAAATATGGGGGTTTCCAACAAAAGTATGGGTCTCCAATGAGAATTTGGGGGTCTCCAACTAGATGTTCATTGAGGGTCTTCAATAGTACTCCAATGAAGATGATTTCTTCCCAGACTCCAAGATTTGGATAACTAATTGTTTAGCGGATTTATTGTTATATCTGTTCTATTCATGAAAATCATATTTGCATTAAAATAGAAAAAAAAACTCTATTTCTATCGTTTTTTAGTTATAGGTAATTTTATGAAACGTTCATTATGAAATTAACGATGGACATGAAAGAATGATAAAGTACACAATTTAGTTTCATAAATTATCAATATAAACAAAAGCGTATACAGGGGGCGGCAAGGGGGGCAGTGCCCCTCCCTAGAACTCCGAGCTTTCATACGTTTCAAATCTTAAACTCAAGAGTGAAAAACATAAAAAAATAGTTTTCTGTTCATTCAGATTGTATTAGTGGACCAGAGCCATCATGACAAAATTCCGAATGAAAAAATCTATTTAGAATGCACATTCATCCTAATGTTTGGCTTGGCTTGAGTTTGGAGCTAGTAAAAGATCATTTTTTTATTTGGATTTAATTTACTTTATTCATTGCACCGCTGTTTTGTAATCTTTCTTTTTATTACAAACTAGCTGAAGTGTCAGGCGTTGCCCGTGGAATTTTAAAAATCGAATTGAAACAAAAAACTCATAATTTAGTTAGCTTTTGTCATTCTTCAAACCTTTGATCAAGGAACGTACATTTCCTTATTTTGTATAGAAACCAATGTAAAGGATAAACACTGTTTTTGCAAGCGGGTTTATATTTAAGGAATATTAAAATTCACTTTCTATATCTCAGAATGTAAGTGTTGAGTCAAAATTTAAAAACTCGCGTTTGATATAAAATAATCTGTTTTTTAAAGGAATAAATGTGACGTCAACCGCCTTAACATCGGACAATACGCTAGAACCTATTCAATCTTTGGTTCTTAGGATAGAAACTACTTATTGTTTGGTTCTCTCAGGATAGAAACTACTTATTGTTTGGCTCTGTCAGGATAGAAACTACTTATTGTTTGGTTCTCTCAGGATACCACTGCCCAGNAAAGGAATAAATGTGACGTCAACCGCCTTAACATCGGACAATACGCTAGAAATTATTCAATCTTTGGTTCTTAGGATAGAAACTACTTATTGTTTGGTTCTCTCAGGATAGAAACTACTTATTGTTTGGCTCTGTCAGGATAGAAACTACTTATTGTTTGGTTCTCTCAGGATAGAAACTATTTATTGTTTGGTTCTCTCAGGATAGAAACTATTTATTGTTTGGTTCTCTCAGGATAGAAACTATCTATTGTTTGGTTCTCTCAGGATAGAAACTATTTATTGTTTGGTTCTGTCAGGATAGAAACTATCTATTGTTTGGTTCTGTCAGGATAGAAACTATTTGTTGTTTGGTTCTCTCAGGATAGAAACTATCTATTGTTTGGTTCTTAGGATAGAAACTATCTATTGTTTGGTTCTGTCAGGAGAGAAACTATTTATTGTTTGGTTCTGTCAGGATAGAAACTATTTATGATTAGTTCTGTTAAGAGAAACTATTTATTGTTTGGTTCTCTCAGGCTAGAAACTATTTATGCTTGGTTCTGTCAGGAGAGAAGCTATTTATGTTTGGTTCTGTCAGGAGAGAAACTATTTATTGTTTGGTTGTGTCAGGAGAGAAACTATTTATTATTTGGTTCTGTCAGGAGAGAAACTAGTTATTGTTTGGTTCTGTCAGGATAAAAACTATTTTTATACATTTTTATATATATGAATTAGCCCTTGAAAATGGAAGTATACTAATATGTCACATGTTAATTTTGGCAAAAGTAAAAATATATATTTTCGAACATTTTTCCGACGTACTGTTTGAAATTTTGAAAATCCTCCTTTGCACCCTAAATATTAAAGATAGAGGTATAAATGTTTTTACTAGGGACTATGGACATTGTATCACACTCCCCTATCTCAACTCTAAGGGCAAAATCATAGGGGAGACAAAAA
>NW_019398904.1:0-811 GCF_000591075.1 Eurytemora carolleeae
TTTTGAAATATTTTCTAAGATGATTAAACACATCTACCATTATATGAAAGTGCTCCGTCTTAAAAACATTTGATATTTTAAACAAAAACAGTTAAAATTTTATCTTTGGAGGGATTTAACTTCAAACTTTAACAAGAATTGCATAACAAATAATTTTTGTCTATGGAAAAAGTAATAAATTCTGACAATGTTCATTGTAAAAACTAAAAATCAAAAGTAGATATTAACAATTTCGAGATGAACAAACAAAACTTAAGAATATCCTCACAGTTTTGCTCAGGAAAGGGTGTACAGGGTACTATAGTTAATCTGGCATGCTACTATTTACATATATTGTCACTTTAATGATAATTATTAAGTAATTCTATACGCACATTTATATATGGCTGGACCAAATTGACTCATGGATACCCTGGCGGTAACATAGACTAAACTAAATTTTTAATGTTTGTTTTCAAAGTTTAAAGCTTGCCAAGCGATTGTTCCAAATTGTCAGACTTTTTTAAGGGAACCCGAGGTTTCTGGTGACACAGGCAAAACTTTTTTAAGGGAAAACAGACAAAAATTATAATTTTTTTAAAATTCGAAATTCGATTCGTTTCTAAAGTGTTTTTCAAATTCCAAGTGGAACACTGGGCACTTCAGCTAGTATAACGTATTTCTTAACCCTATTCCCGCTGGGGGGGGTCATTTCCCCCCCTCTGTAGTTTTTTTACATAACTCAAAAAGTATTGGTCTGAGGCTGTTGAAATTTTCTGACTTTTCTTACATACCCAAAGCCCTCCCTTTAGGCCTAAAACCGGGCTTTAAT
>NW_019398904.1:1165-8173 GCF_000591075.1 Eurytemora carolleeae
AATATTAATAATAATAATAATAATAATAATAATAATAATAATAAAAATAATAGTAATAATAATTATGTGTCTAGGATGTAATGATTGATCGATTGACAAATCGAGGAAACTTTGACGATGTTCCCGAGGCGATTATTAAGCGTTGTGCTAACTTTCAGGGGAAAAAATTCAACAAATGGAATTCATAGATTTTCTTATTTATGAAAACAATTTTTTGAATTTGATTCATTTATTTGAACCATATATTTGAATCATTACTTTGAATCATTTATTTGAATCATTTATTTGAGTTATTTATTTTATTCATTTATTTGAATCAAGCCACTTCCTTTTCTTGCCCAGACAAAAACACAAGAAATTCCTCTATTCTACATTTTGCAAACAGAAGTGGCATGTTTGGGGGAAAAATCTGAAAGGGAGTGACCGACAACATGGTTGATTTGACCCCTTGTATTGTCCATATGGACGTGTGCGCCATGTACTCGCCCGACCCTTGCCTTGGTTGACACAGTTTTAACTTAAATGGCGCGGCCTGACTTTTTACAATACCCCCTGCCTATCATAGGCCTCACTATTTACAGTACCCCCTGCCTATCATAGGCCTGACTTTTTACAGTACCCCCTGCCTATCATAGGCCTATCTGATCTACCCCACTAGCTTAGTTTTATGAGATGGATACAATATGGGTTAACTATGGGTTCTGGTTTACTCATATGGGTTCTGGTCAGTTGGAACCCATTTAACACCTGTTAAATTCACATTTAACCTTTTTTTACTCTTTAAGTATGACAAATCAGAGAATATGAAGAAGTTTGCATTTTTTTCAACGTATTTTGAGTAAGAGATGAAAATATGACTGACAATATGTAAACACAGACGGTTTTCCGTTGCAGTATAAAATAGCGATTAGCGAGAGAGAAAAAATAGAATTTGTTTCGGACTTGGACTTCGGAGATTTTTCACTTTGTTATGAAACCAAAATAAACACGTTTGAACATAATTCTGTTCTCGTTGCCACCAACTCTTCACATTACAGGTTTGAAATGAATAAACACCCCACTATTGCCGGCGCGGTCACTCCTTTTAAGCTTAAAAATGAGCAACAACCATAGAGAATAGAATATATAGAGAGGAATTTACTGGAAAAAAGTGTAAAACGGCCATTTTTTTGAACTGTTTCCATACTGCAGGTGTACTTCACATATGTATGCTATATTACCTGTTGGGCCCTGGAATATCATTTTATAGAAAATTTAAAATTATTGTTAAAAGAAACCCAAATTATGAAATAGGCTGGTTTCATAATTGACCAATGATCATTTCACATAGACTCTATGCCTTCCACTTTACAAACGATGATTTTCCGTTATAACTATAAATCAAATGATGATTTTTATTCACCTAATTCATTTTATAAAGTTTATTTAACAGTTTAAAAAATTCGAAATTGAAATGGATAGTCTAGGGAACATACTGTATTAATGTACTCTATTGCATATATTTAGTGAACATTTACAAGATTTGTACACTTTCAACTCCCTTTCAGGCTGAAAGGGACTGAAAAAAATCATACCGAGAGATTCTTTTAATTCCTCTCTATATATTCTATTCTCTATGGCAACAACAAATGAAATTCTTATTTGCTTTGTTTTGCATTTTGCCCAGTAAGATAAACTACAGTGTAACTTGACATTGTGAGAATGCGATATATCTGGAGTTTGCAACATTTTTCCAGTTTCATAAACAACTAACTCTATCTATCTATCTATCTATCTATCTATCTATCTATCTATCTATCTATCTATCTATCTAAATATCTATCTGGAAGGAAAATTTTTTAGTTTTGACAATTTCTTAAATTTTTTTTGAATCAAAGGTAACTTTTTAAAGAAATCAAAATTTAAAATAATCAAATTAAAAATGGTATCTAAATTATTTCTAACTCTACGTTAAGATAAAGCTTTTTTCAAAGAAGGGTTACTTGAAATTTACGTCTGTAGTACAGTATTAACCAGAAAACTCTGAAATAGGAAGACGACTTTTAGACTCAAGTTATGATTTCAAATAGTCTAATGGACATGAGACAAAGCAATTGTGCAGTGTACACAACCCCATTTCAAACTTAATTAAGGATTTAATTTAATTGTCTAATATATAACTATTTACTTTGTAACAACATCAAATACACTTAAGTAATGCTGTAAAGTCGTCTATCTTTATTAGAGATTTCGGCGCGGTTATCACTGTATATATAATGTTTTCATTAAACTTTTATAATGCCATTTTTTGAAATATTTTTTAACAGAATCAGACTCGACCAGTATTGGATAAATACCAGGATAAATTAATCAAGGTAAATATACATTTCATAACATTTTCATCGATTTTAAACTCACAAAACATTTTGATAGATTTTAAACTCACAAAACATTTTAATAGATTTTAAACTCACAAAACATTTTTTAGATTTTAAACTCACAAAACATTTTGATAGATTTTAAACTTACAAAAAAATTTCAAAGATTTGAAACTCACAAACTATTTTTATAGATTTGACATATTTGGTTTTATTTATGAGTTTTGTTAACGTTTAATAGGTTAAAATGTATTGTTTATACTTTACTTTTCTTTACGTTGTTTTTAACAAGTTTTACTCATTAGTTGAATACTGTCAGTATTACTTTTTTCACAGCTTAATATCTAGTCTATTGTATTCAAAATTTTACTTTTTTGTTTGTTAGCTTTAAAAATAATTCCTTTAAAAAAACACCAAAAAATATCTTAATGTATATATTTTTACCCGAAATAAAAAAAATTTCATATTATGTAAAATTAGATAAAGTAAAAAACCTTTATGCGAGTAGTATCTAGGTATTAATACTGAGCATCACATATTCCCTGCATAGAAACAATGGCTTGATATGTAAAACATGCATCTCTGACTCTTTAGTAAAAGTAAATTCAACCTATAGTCTGACCGCGTCAACCTTGTTGCACTGGCTAGTCCTATTGAGTTGTACCGGAAAGGTTGACCCGGCTCGGAAATTCAAATGTGCTACGGCTGCTCGTGAAAGGTACCTACCCAGACTTTAATAGGAAATATTTAAAGATTGCTAAATTCTGAAACTCCTAAAACTCCGTCTAATTTTCAAAGGAAAAGAATAAAGATTTACTTTAGTTTAAAGGGAGTGTTCGCGAAAATGAAAGGGGGTATAGGCTTAATGCGATAAAAAAAAGCGCTTTTGATCGCTACTAATCTTACTTCTATAAATAATGTTAAATATACTATTCGGGAGGGGGGGAGTTGAGGGGGTATCAATTCCTGAATTATTTGGACAAAAACAGCTGCAAGGGATATGAAGTAAAGAAGTTAACATTATATTAAAATGTAAAGGTCGGCATCCATCTCCAATATGCTTTTAGGGTTATATGTAGCACCCCACGGCAGCCGTAGTACATTTGAATTTCCAAGCCAGGTCAACTTTTTCCGGTCCCAGTTTGTACTGTACCGCCCGGAGATTGGGCACTCAATAGGACTAGCCGGTGCAACAAGGTTGACGCAGTCAGACTTTAGGTAGAATTTACTTTTACTGTAGGGTCAGGTTCGTGACCCCATGCCAATACATACATCCTACATTATTCGGTTAAATGTTAGCAAGCAGTCAAATTTGAATATATTTCTATTTAGATTGATGCCAGCAGGAACGCAGAGGATGTTACTGCAGATATCATGGCAAAAATATAATTCAGAAAAATTCGAGAAAGTTTTTCAGCTTTTGTTGATCATTTTTCTGTAAAGATGGACCGGAAATGTTGATATATTTGTATTGTGTTTATGTAATTGAACGAACACACTTTTTATTTTTTTTCTCGTGTATTTACTTAATAAATCCAAAGATTTTTTTATACTTCAATGTCTATTTCATACTGTTAACTAATAGATTTAATAGATTTAAAATTTATTACATGATTCATCTAAAAAAAAACAATGACAAAGGATTTCTAATCCCTTTATCTTCGCAACCTGATGGTAAAAACCTTTGATATAACTTAGGTTATCTAAACTGGGATTTTTTGAATGGTGGATATCGGGATTAATGCTTGATCCACTATTTTTCTTAATCTCCAGATTATTTAATGCTGGTCTGCTCTTGTTATTAATCTCCAGAGCTGGGAACTTTAGAATGGGATACCTTTAATCCCGACTGTCCGAATATACAATGTGGACAATTTAAACTTCTTGCTTAATCCACTTTTATTGGATATAGTATAGAAAAATCAGTTTAAATTAGAGAGTCTCTCCCGTTTCAGTATATTCATCTTAAATGTCGCGCAAAATTTCAAATTTCCCGGCTTCTGATACGCGACTCTGATTGGTTGAATTTATACACTTTTCAGGATACAAGTAAAAGATTAGGTTAGTCTCGAGATTAAGAAAAATAGAGGATCTCGATATCCACCATTCTAAAGTTCCGAGCTCAGATTAATTAAAAAAAATTCAATTTTTGCAAATTTGTAAATTTTTTTGCAGATTCTAAAAGTAGAGCACAAGAGCTTTTTAATGATGTATCATTTGTCATATTTGGACATAAAACATGGGATTTAGAGAGGGGGTCAAATTGACCCCCCCCCCAGCATATCCTGGTTTTCAAGTACCCCAGCAGGGATAGGGTTAAGTTCTAAAGTTCCCAGCTCTGATCTAACAGAATTCATAGTTGTTAGTACAATATTTGGTTGCACAGATAAAAGGATTAGAAAACCAGATCTTTTACATTTTCAGCTAGTTCATCTACAATTAACTATTTTTGGCTATGCTATAAGGAGTGATTTAAGAATTATGAAAAGGTTTCTGAAGGGGGGGGGGAGGTCTAGAGACTACAAGAAATTGATCAAACTGACACAATTTTTTGGTGAGGAGACCTCACATGAATCATTGCAATTGTAGGTTTGTTGCCAATGCAGTCAGAAATCAAAGATATTACTCCAAAAAAACTTCGTCAATAAAAGTAGGAAAATTGTTGTTTTTTAATGTAAAGAGAAGAAAAACATTATGAAAGCACTTCCAAGCAGTATAATAGTCTTTGCAATAGCAACCCACTTGGAGCAATTATATGGCAGCGTTTTAAGTTATCTTATGTCTTGACATTGTGACAAAGAATTAAGATGTTCTTTGGCACTGGTAAAGGTTTCCCACATGGAACCACTTAGGGTAAAGTTATCTTTTGACATGACCATGGTTTTAATTTTGACATTGTGACAAAGTAATATGCTCTTTGGCACTGGCAATGGTTTCACACTTGTAACCACTTAGGGTAATATTGTGGCAAAGCTATATGTTATACTTTCACACTTGTAACCACTTAGGGTAATATTGTGGCAAAACTATATGTTATACTTTCACACTTGTAACCACTTAGGGTAATATTGTGGCAAAGATATATGATATATTTTCTTTGCAGTGGCAATGGTTTCACACTAAGAACCTCTTAGGGCAACATTGTGGCAAATAGGAGAATATCCTTGGCACTGGCAAGGGCAACAGAAGCTTGTTTAAAAATTTGAAATTCTTTTGATTGATGAGATTCTAATCCTAGAGTCTGCACTATATCCGTCAAATCTGAAAATACAATATTTCAAAGGACATTACAGAGAACTTTACGAACCCCGTTCTCCAGGTAAAGAGTGACATAAATAAATTCACAACGATTTTCATTCTTTCTTTCTATTTGAAAATTGAATATATGATAGTAACAGCTTAATTTTGGATTTTTTATAATATAGAACGAGAAAATGTTGGAAAGATTACAAATTCAAGCTCTAAAAATATAAGAAATTACTCATCATCTATATAATAAAACAAGACATTCGTATATATATGTTGCCTATAGCCAGCCAAACGGCTGGACCGAGTGGGCTGAAATTGTATGTGGACACTCATGGGTAGCCGGGGGTGTTATA
The DNA here is from genome assembly GCF_000591075.1 of Eurytemora carolleeae. Taxonomy (NCBI): domain Eukaryota; kingdom Metazoa; phylum Arthropoda; class Copepoda; order Calanoida; family Temoridae; genus Eurytemora; species Eurytemora carolleeae. The sequence continues at coordinate 7,125 of NW_019398904.1, forward strand.
GGCTAAACAATTCAAACTTTTTTTTCATTTTTTTTTCCACGGGCAACGCCGGGCCCTTCAGCTAGTTATGTATAATTTCATATATATATATCAATACAAAGCCTACGAATTTTAAACAGAATGGATACACATAAAACGGAAAAAAGAGAAGCTGTCAATTAACAGCTGTCAATTAACAAAGAGAAGCTGTCCATTAACAGCTTCTCTTTGTTTACTTGTAAACTTGTAATTTAAAAAATGCTTGGTAGAAATAAAATTCAAAAGTTAAATAGAAAATTAGAAAAATCATCTTCATTGTATTGGTACAAAGCCCGGCCACTGCACTTTATGAAACATCATAAATTTTTAAGACACATTTATTTTGAGATCACATAGAATTTGAAAAACTTTTTTTGAAAATCAAATTTTTAAATTCTTTAATCGTACCTGTTATGTTTTCTTCAAGGATTTGAATAAACTCTGGTTTAGCAATCAAGTTGTTGGAATGCTGAAAAAAACTTTTGTTAGTTTTTTATCAAAAAATATTCTGCGTTCTAAGTAATTGGATTAGAAAAAAAAGTAAGCATCAATTGGAATGTAAATTACTAAGCTTCGGTTTTTCATTGCTTTTCATGCTGTCATTTTTTATTGTAAATCGCAAAATTTGTCGAATTTGATCGTCTCTAAACCTTCCCTGAGGGTCATGTGACTGTGAGTTGACACAAAAATGTGCTTAAAGTGTACAACTTTTTTAATATAGGTTTGTATCCTTGTATTGATGTTGAGTGGTCAACATGTTTATTTACAGAAATGCACGAATATATTACAGCAGTGGTTTTGTACATAAAAAAGAGCAATATTAGGGACAAACAAGGACTTAAAGGTCCTTACAGGGAATATTTCTCTTTAGGTATATTACTATATTATCCTTTAGCAATGAAGATATAAAAATGTAAACCTGAATATATCCAAGGATATAAACCTGGATACCTGGATATCTGAAAGGAATATATAAACCTGGATACCTGGATATCTGTAAGGAATATATAAACCTGGATACCTGGATATCT
>NW_019398905.1:0-2838 GCF_000591075.1 Eurytemora carolleeae
AACTCTAAAGCAAAAATATTCAAACATTTACTTTAAAGTTAACTTCTACTTTTGAAACAATTTTGAAATCCACCAACAAATGGGCTAAAAAAAATCGATTTGAACTCAACTTTTTAATAAGAGTTTGTGATTTGGTTCAAACGTTGGTGTTAACACCCAGTCTTGGCACGACTATGCAGAGTTCAACTCCACTTTGAATCTAGTTGTCCCATCCAGTTCACCAAACTACAGAGTGTCCCAATAAACATGAGAATTCAGTGACGATTTTGATATTGTCTTTGTAAATGAATTTTTGATTAAGTATACTGATACCTCATGAGAAAGATGTAATCCGCATATGTTTCGTCTGCTAGAGTTTTGAAAGCCCTTTAGCGTTCACATAAAATATACTCTAGCAGACGTAACTTTATTTTGACCATCGAGGTTAGATAGCACAACGCTAACTCTTAATAAATAAGACTTCAAATCCGTCTCTTCAATCCCATGTTTTTATGGACACCCTGTACTATGTTATGTAGTGTGTAATTTTACATACGTTCACACTGGATACGCACATACGGATGCTCTGAAGATTGGAATCGCTACAGAGATCTCCAACAAATTAGGACTAAAAGGACTCAACACCTCATTTGTATAAAGTGGTGAAACTAAATGGGAAACACTAAAATTCCAGGGAAACTCATAAGAATGAGGTTTAACAGACGTTTTTTTTTACAGAAAAATTGTATTCATAATTGTTTTCTTTTGGTACACATCCGTAGGTGACCAACCTCTCCAAGTCTACATGCTGAATTCTAACGAGAAATGCATATTTTTGAGTTAAAAAAAAAATTCGCAGATTTTCTTGTAAAATAAGAAAATTGTCTTGCTTCTCAAAAATTGAAAATTTATTCTTTTTTGAACGTTCTACCTTTTGTAATTCTACCTTTTTAACGTTCTACCGTTTGTAATTTAACCTTTTGATTGTTCTATTTTTTGTAATTCTAAAACTGTTTTCAACATTTCTTTAAAGTTCTGTTTAAAAATGTGTTACCTTGAATAGTACATATCTCGTCTGATAACCTTCTCAATCTAGAAGAATCAACTTCCCCATGTATCCACCAAATCTTGAAGGTGTTCTTCTCCAACTCATCAATCCGTCTCAGCAAGGTTGTACTTGATGCTCTTAGTGCTCCCTTGTCCTTCTTGGTTAAATACTTGAGCACAACCATTAGATCATAAACTACCATGCTCTCTAATCCTGACAACTTGTTCTCCATTTCCTTCTGAGATATTATTCTCTGAAATTTGAGAAATTAAACTTTAAGACTTTAATGACTCATCATGAAAAATCCCATTAAATAATATAATAACAGTCAAAGAATAAATGAGAAAACACTGATATAGAAACCACTAAACAGGAATTTATAAACGATGGGTGGAGTGGAATACATTTATTTGTTAAATCACAGATATTCACTATTTCAGTTCTATATCAATTCATCAGTAAATTCTGTACTAGTCAAGTAAGTACTCACAGAAAGATATTGTTTATACGGAGTTTCCATATCATCAGAAGCTATATTGGTTCCGTATACATAAACAATAATCAGTCTTTAATCTGTTTCCTGGGATTCTCAGTATCTCCAGGAGTCCGGAATCAGTCAGCTCAGGGCACCAACACAGGTTCAGATTCTCCACAATAGGGAGATATCTTACTTCTTCCGTGAAGTCAGCATCTGTTATTTTAGCCTCAACTACACTTAAATCTCTAAGTTTACTCCCAGATATTCTCAAAATCTTCTATAATTCTGAACAAGTCAATTCATCACACCAATTCAGTTCCAGTTTCTCCAGCCTAGGGAGAGATTTAACTCATTCCTCTAAACCCATCCCTATGATATTAATACGGTCAGCTACCATGATATATATTAGTTTACTTTTAAATAATCTCAGTATCTCATTTAATCCTTTATCTGTTAGATCAAAACAACTCTCTCTCAAGGACATCTTGTCCTGCTTAATTAAATGATTGAGCACAGGTCAGGTCATACACCACCATTCTCTCTAAGCTAGACAACATGTTCTCAATTCTGAACTAGTTTCTATTCTCTGAAAATACTGTAAACATTAATTTCCATGAATAGGTTTACTATTAACATTCTATGAAGATAAAAAAAATTGACATTCTAGGATTTTGGAGATAGAAAACTTTCATACATTTTAGAAAAAAGTTGACAATATGTACAGATGCTATTGAAATTAAACAAAATAAAGTGTAGAATTGTTTTAAAAATAAAAATTTATTTTAATTGTTTTGAATGAAGATTCTTTGTTGATAAGATACCACACGAGTGTATTCCGTTAAAAAATTGAAATTAAGAACAAACTATTAATTTTAACGTATCAGAAATAAGTTAATACAAGGGTTACCATGAAACCCGCGCAATGTTTTTGCGCGGGTTTCCAACTTGACAAAGTTAATATTATTGTGAAATGAATCCCATATTGTGAGACATAATCTTCTACGTTCTTCTGATCTTCATAAATCTGAAACAGAAGCAGCAGGTTGAGGAAACCCTCTCCTCCATCTCAACCTTGAGTAATAAGAATGGTTAAACTCCTTAGAAGATAAATAGATAATGTGTACCAGTTGTTACATGCAGAAGAATCTGTACAGTTGAAAATATGTACGCTGAAGGAAATGAATATGTGCCTTAATATTTTGCAATACCTTTATCTTTAAAAAGCAACCTCATGATGTAAACATTTAACATTTCATAAGTTGACTATTTAATCTAGCAGAATTTATAGTTTAAAATATCAAAGGTCTAAATATCAAGTTGCAAAGATATAAGG
>NW_019398906.1:0-2864 GCF_000591075.1 Eurytemora carolleeae
TAACAATTATTATTTATATGCATGTACGCCAATAACAATTTGTATTTTGTAGGAAACCTCGTTACTGAAATATACATTTTCAAGAAGTTCTCATCTATCTGTGTATGGTTGGAGAGAGTGTTTCCCTAACCTATTTGCCTTGGATTTGTCATTCTTCGAGTTACATATCCTCTGCCTCAGTACATCCCGCTTCGAGCAATTTACCTTTTTGATCGGCTCACAAATTCCTGTTTGAAATTTTTACTTTTTATTAAGTGTAAATTTATTTGTAAATTGTTGCTCCTTTCTTTTAAGATATAAAGTTCAACAACACCCTGCTGAAAATGAACCATCAGGTTTCAACTCATCATAACACCTGATTTTTTTCTTCGGAATATATTAATATGCAGGCTTCTGAGTTATAATCTAAATTTTCAAAAAAAGCCACCCAGGGAATTTTAATTAAATTCATTTTAAAGAAATTGTAGAAATCAAGTGCATTTTTAAATCTAAACTCAATCGTTCGTACCTGTAGGTTCAAAGATAAATTAAGATTATTCTGTGCTTTTTGCGATATTTTTAGAACCGTTGATGGCAGGGTCCCCAAATTTTGTGAATTTTTCTAAACAGTCATAAGACATGTTTTAGCAAAAAAATCGAATTCTTAAGTGAACTGTATAATTACCCAATTACTGCCTAAAAAATACTTTTTGAAGTAAAATCAGTAAAAATTACATCAAAAAAAGTTTTTCGGGCCGCATTTTGACAGTCAGGCTTAGGGGTTTGTTTTTTTGCTACAATAAGTTTCATGACTGTTAAAGAAAAGACCATGTGATTATCGTCAAAAACCCGGAAGCAGCAGATTAAAGTCTTGAAACGAAATTTTTGTTTAATTTAAGACCTGTGAATGCACTTGATTTCTACAAATTCTTAAATATTAATTTACTCAAAATTCCCTAGGTGGCATTTTCTGAAAATTGAGAATATAACTCAGTAGCCTGCATAAAAACATAATCCAAAGAAAAAGTTTAGGTGTTTTGATCCATTTTCAGCAGTGTGACAAATAGACAACATTTAATATTTATTTTGTCAAAAGATTAAATTGTATTATACAACACACATACATATTTATAAAACAAAATGCCAGACTTGATGAGGTTACTTAAAAAAACTATTCAAATATTCAAAAACATGAACAAATTGGATGATAATTATCAACCAAATGCTAGATATGAGGAGAGACCATAATTTTATCGGCTTTAACTTGAGGCAATTTGGGTTTCATGTTATTTTTGTAAAACCGCTCAGTGTATCTATTTCTTACTCGAACTAAGCAATGAAGATAAAAGTTATGTTTTTGTTTTGTCATAGAGTTTGAAATTTTCTTTGAATTACTGAGCCAGACAATTGTCTGCTTTGCCGCTTCTGTGTTTGGATCCAGATGTTACATAAAATAAATAAGTATCATTGATATTCTAATATTCTCGCAAATAAAGTTCTATCTATTTAATAGTTGGAATATCAACTTGTGAGATAGATCCTGAAAGATATAAAGGAGACTAAAATCTAATAATTCCTCCATAATGTTACATAAAAATAAATGTCCTCCTGAATCAGTTGTAACAAGTCCTGTCGTATCCTTATTGCAATTTGTTCCTCTTGATTTTGGGTCAATTCAAAATTATTAGTTCTTCTCATAGCTTTAGATCTTAAGATACGATCTGTTCCAGTTACTTCAGGTATTGTTTTTAACTTGATAGGAATCTTTTTTAAAACATGATTGACAATTTACATTTACAATTAAGCTATGTAAAAAAAATATTTTACACAGAGATGTAACCTGTAGACAGAGATTTTATTTCCTTTACACAGAGAATTTACAATTTACATTTACATTTACATTTACATTTACAAGTAATATAAAGTAAATATTTTTACACAGGGATATAACCTTTACACAGAGAATTTACAATTTACATTTACATTTACAAGNTATCCTTTACACAGAGAATTTACAATTTACATTTACATTTACAAGCAATATAAAGTAAATATTTTTACACAGGGATATAACCTTTACACAGAGAATTTACAATTCAATTTACATTTACATTTACAAGTAATATAAAACAAAAATTTTTACATGGATACAACCATTACACAGAAATTTACAATTTACATGTAAATTTACAAATTGTATAGGTACAAAATACACACAGGTCTCATACCAGTCCTCTAATGCTGAGTTTGAACAGCTTGTTTTTATTTCCGACCATAACTCAGGAATCCGTTTACAGATTTGCATAAAAGTTTGATAGATGAACAAAAAATCGTGCATAAAAAAAGGCTTTAATAGAAAATTTCGATTTTTAAGCAAAACTGGGCTTCCAAACTATAGTAAACCCATAATTATGCTTTTTCATTTTGCTGATTGGCTTTAAATTGTGAAATAATGGAAATTATCATAAAAGTGGGATCTAAACTTTATTGTGAAAAAATACTAATAATACTAGAATAGTTGTGGTCGTTGAACATTTAATCCAAGATTGGTTTGGATTTAAGATCATAACATAACATAAAATAATATTTTTTTTTAGTTGATAATTTTGTTGCTGGTAAACCCAACGAGACATACACTAACGCCAGTTTTCACATTTTAGACATGATAGTTTTAAAAAATTATATATAAATACCAAAATAACTATTATACCCACTAGCGGCTGCGGTGACTTATACGTCCCCTATAAATTATTTTACACAAAACTCATCTATTTTCCTCAATTTTGAGTTTATCTCCGCGGGAGTCATTTTATGATACAGTAAACAATATGGGACACACATGTGTACAGTTAAACGGTTCTACCTACTCATCTTCCAAATTATTT
>NW_019398907.1:0-2836 GCF_000591075.1 Eurytemora carolleeae
CATTTGGATTCTATGAGACTTACAAATTCATGTTAAATTAAAATTTCTTTATGCAACAACATCCTGATGTTGAAAAAATATTTGAAACAATCGAAAAGGAATTGAGTCTTTGGAACAAAATCAAACATTTAAACCTCAATATCTTTAGAGCCCGATGTTGTAAACCTTTGATATTTCAAACTCAGATTATTTGATCTAACAGAATTCAGAGTTTGAAATATCTAAGGTCAGCAACATTTGGTTCCAAAGATATAGTGATTAGAAAATCAGAGCTTGTGGCAAAGACTCAATTCTTTTGTGTACAAAAGAATTGTACAGTGTACATGCTGATATAAATGCTGCTATTCCTGTTGTTGTTGTTGTACGCTGTTAAATCTTACATGTACGTGTACAGATCTCACATCTATCTATCTATCTATCTAACTGAGATGTTGTCACTCAAGTGTGAAGAGGTTCAGGTCTTTATTCTAACTACTCAACCGATCTTGGCAAGGACTTAATTTCGCGGCTTAGCTGCCACCAATCAATCTAAAAGCCTATTTGTTACCCCATCAGCCAATGAAACCCGGGCAATTCTATTAAAACCTCTCTCGACCAATCAGAGGCCAGGATATTCCTCTTACTCCATTTCGACCAATCAGGGCTTAGCTCAAGACTGTCTCGACCAATTGGAGGGAAGATAAACCGTTCCGCATTAATTCATTCAATTGCAGAGCTGCGACAAAAATCGTCAGCACCAATGATAGCCGACTGTAAAAGGCGCCGATCTTCGAACATTACGCTTAAAATAGACATGAAATTGTAGGTTACATGAACACTAGACAGATTGGTTTGTGGTAATTTCTCCTAAGTGGGTTCTGTGTTCTCACACCCCTCGCTTGGGTTAACAGTACACCCCCGTCCCCCCTAACCTAGGTTTAGTACCCCCCCCCCTCAATCTAGCTAGCTTACACAAGGAAATTGAAGCAGAAGAGGGGGGGGGGCGGGGAAATTGGGAAAGAAAAGGAAGAAAGAAATGGATATGGGTAGGGGAAAATCGTGTAAATTTGATTGATATCCCCCCCCTCATGCTTATAAATTATAGGAACAACCATTTCCACAAATAATTGTGTCGAGAAGAAATAATTTTGGGTTCAGTTTGTCGAGTTTTTGCTCTCCATGTTCTTCTTGATATTAAACAGACATTATACTCGGGAAATACTAATTTCATTTTTCAACTGGACGCTAGAGAGCTCTCTGTAGGTCTTCAAGATGTACATATATTATAAAGGTTTCCCGGCTCTCCCACAACCAACTCTAAAAGTTGCATGATCCGAGCCGTTACAAAATGTAATGTATTTGCATTCACTCGTACCGTCCAGTCTGGACTACCCACGGTAAAGTCGACCCAGCATGTTTTATGCAACAAATGTAGTCTGGTAAGATCGCAATGGATGCGAATTTCTGGATTTTCTGGATTCTGTATTTTCTCACAGCCCTAAACGATTCCAAAGTTCAAGGAGTTTTCCTTTATATTGCAGAGTGGGGGGTTGTATGGCGGGTGTTATATGCTATATGATTACTGGTTCTGGGTGGTATAAACAATAAACATGAGAAAATATTCATACTTAGAATAATGAAGGATGATATGAAATTGAAAGCAAAAGTAAATATTGAGATCAGAGAATTAGGATATAAATATACATTTATAAGAAATACATAAAAGAATGTGCAAAAGTAAACGCTTTGCTTTACTAAAAACTCTTACTAAAGATCAATTTCTAAACCATTGGAAAAGTTTCAGGAATGTTTGGATTTCAATTAAATAGATAAATCTTGATTAATTAATTAAATATATAGAGAAGAATGCTGTGAAAGCAAAGAAACATTCAAAACCATGGATCTAAAATTCGGGGAATTTCTTTTTGTGGCAAAATTGAATTCCATGAATTTATCGNAAAGATGGAGTTGCTCCATTTACAACGGTCCTCTTAATGTTTTGTCTTTTTAGTTTATTTAAACTGTTTATTCTCATTTGTGGTTTCTCTGCAAAAGTGACTTGCTTAATTCTTTCTGACAAGAAACAATGAAGAAATTCACAGAAATAAACGCTGTTAGAGTCGAAAAAAAGACGCTTAATTTCTTCTACATATTTTATCAGATTAAGGTTTCAAGGGTACCGTTGTAAATCGGGCTTTGCTATCTTTTCTTGGAAGGGTCACATAAAATTAGGCTTTAAAGTAATTTTTGCCACAAACTCAAATTTTCAAATCCTTATATATTTGAAACCTGATGGAGTAAAGTTTTGAAATTTCAAATATAGAAAATTTAATCTTTTAGAATTTATAATTTAAAATATCAAAGCTTTTTGACAATGGATTGCAAAGATATAGAAATTATTAAATATGAGTGTGTGCCAAAAACTCAATTCGTTTGTGAGAAACTCAAGAGAAGGGTTGAAAACACCATAAAAAGGATTCACTTTTGAGATATATCATTTTAGGAGACCCTTAATTTAAATAGTTAGTTATACAGTTCAACCTTTGAACATTTGCCTGAGAAACGGTGAGGAAGATATCTTTAATTAATGAAAATTGATAATTCTCAATTGCGATTACTCTGTATTAAAGTTTTTGCGGACGAAGAAGGAGGAAGAAAATTGGCAGAATGTTAAAAACTTTTCAAAATAAAACGACGATATCTTCCTCATTCTTACTCGGATAAAAGGTTTGAATGGTATGTGAATGTGAGTTTTGTCAAGGGGCATTTTACCCTTTGAATTGGGTCACGTGGAATGAAGTTTACAGTTCCTTCCCAGATATTTTGTTAATTTTAGATTTAAAGAATGGCAATTTAC
>NW_019398908.1:0-2814 GCF_000591075.1 Eurytemora carolleeae
TGGGTTTCAGATAAACCAGTATTGGTATCAGAGTTTAATAAAGAGACAGGACGGGTTTCAGATAAAACAATATTGTTATCAGGGTTGTATGAAAATCAAGGATGGGTTTTAGATAAACCAATATTGTTATCAGGGTTGTATGAAGAGACGGGGAGGGTTGCAGACAAACCAATTTTGTTATCAGGGTTTAACCCATAGAATCAGGGTACAGGTGGTGGGGGGTGGGCTTAACCCATAGACCCCCCCCCCCCTACAAATATGCCAGCCTGGTTAAATCTTCCCTGGAACCTTTTGGGTCTAAATCCCCCTGGAACATTTTGGTTTAACTTTTAAAGGGGGGTGGGGGGCAAATCCATATAGCCTCATCTATATATACCCCTACCTGGCAGTTCCTGGAACCCTAAAATCTTTTTTAAAGTTATAATTGGATTAGTTTCTATTTTCTGTAATCTTATTCGATTTAACAAAATGCATGTTTTTAATCATATGTTCTTTCCCGATCTCAAACGCATTTCTGCTTTCTTATCCGACCTTCATCAGATTTAACCATAATCTTAACCGTTTTAACAAAATGCATGTTTTTAATCATTTGTTCTTATCCGATCTTGGTTAAGGAATATCAATTAAACCCTGCATCTTTAAAAATCTTAAACGCATTTCTGCTTTCTTATCTTAATACAACCCTGATAACAATTGTTGTTTATCTGCAACTAGTCCTGTCTCTTCATACAAATCTGATAACAATATTGGTTTATCTGCAACCCTTCCTGTCTCTTAATACAACCCTGATAACAATTGTTGTTTATCTGCAACTAGTCCTGTCTCTTCATACAAATCTGATAACAATATTGGTTTATCTGCAACCCATCCTAGCTCTTTATGAAACCCTGATAACAATATTGCATGATTTATCTCCAACCCTTCCTGTCTCTTCATTCAACCCTGATAACAATATTGGTTTATCTCCAACCCTTCCTGTCTCTTCATTCAAACCTGATAACAATATTGGTTTATCTGCAACCCTTTCTGTCTCTTCATACAACCCTGATAACAATTGTTGTTTATCTGCAACTAGTCCTGTCTCTTCATACAAATCTGATAACAATATTGGTTTATCTGCAACCTTTCCTAGCTCTTTATGAAACCCTGATAACAATATTGCATGGTTGATCTCCAACCCTTCCTGTCTCTTCATACAAACCTGATAACAATATTGGTTTATCTGCAACCCATCCTAGCTCTTTATGAAACCCTGATAACAATATTGCATGGTTTATCTGCAACCCTTCCTGTCTCTTCATACAACCTTGATAACAATATTTGTTTATCTGCCACCCTTCCTGTCTCTTCATACAACCCTGATAACAATATTGGTTTATCTGCAACCCACAACCCTGATAACAATACTGGATTATCTCCAACCCTTCCTAGCTCTTTATAAAACCCTGATAACAATATTGGTTTATCTCCAACCCTTCCTGTCTCTTCATTCAAACCTGATAACAATATTGTTTTATCTGCAACCCTTTCTGTCTCTTGATACAACCCTGATAACAATATTGGTTTATCTGAAACCAATCCTTGCTTTTCATACAACCTTAATAACAATATTGTTTTATATGAANTATGAATCTAAGTGGGTCTTATCCGAGTATAGGCTCACCGCCGTAATATATGTCTTTATTAAATAAAATTCTTTCTGACTCCACGATTCTTTCTTACTAAAACTTGGAGTAAAGTTAAACCTGAAACCTTGCCTTAATTCTATAGAAAACTTGAACCTGATTCTTGATCTAACTCGGAGTTGGCTTAAACCTGAACCATGAGTAAGAAATCACGGTTTAGAGTAAGATATTAGGGTTTAAAGTAAGAAATTAGGGTTTTAAGTAAGATATCAGGGTTTAGAGTAGTCCTCTTGCCTCCCTTGGGCATTCCAGGGGTGCCAGCGGTGCCCTACCCTTGGATTTATTGGAAAAGGTTAAAACCAGGTTTGTGGGTAAAAATAAGTTGGCCCTCATCTTAAAATGTGTGATTTCCCTCTTAAAAAGTAGTTGAAAATTTTCTTGGCGCTGCGTGCCACTTATTTCCCTAATAAATCTCCTCCCCCCCCTAAAAATCATAAAGCTAATATTTAATTATCAGTGGCATGTCCGAGAATGGATTGAGAATCGACCATAAACCCTGCATCTTATAATTAATTCCATTGTTAACCGATCAAACAAACTGTAGATATGTTTTTAATCATTTATTGTTCTTATCCGATCTCGGTTAAAAATCATAAACATGCTTTTTGTATTTTAAATGGCTTGTCCGAGATCGGTTAAGAATTAGTTAATTCAATTCTGCATCTTTAATGACTTACCCGATCTTAAAAGTATTTCTGCTTTCTTATCCGATCTACAGTTACAGAAACGGTTTTTAAGCAACTGCTTCATTATCGCGGCTCTTCCCAGTAGTTAAAAACCCGGTAGCCAGTGAACAGGGTGCTGGCAGGATGCCTTTTTATGTATTGACTTTTAAGGACAATTCTTATACAGGTAAATTGTGCTTTCAATCCATTGTGTTGTACTTTCATCTTAAACATGCCCTTGCATTTTTAAAAACTTTATTGCAATGGTTTTTAGCCCCTTTTCTCTGAATCTCTATCGTATCCAAATACACGAAGAGAATTAGGATTATATGTTAATTGGATTTATGTCTGTGAATATATATTATATAGCGTTACCAGTAAAATTAGGATGAGACTTCAGAGACGAAGCTGTAAGAAATTTGTATTCTATGTTTTCATTTACGTTGATAATTGATAGGAGGGGG
>NW_019398909.1:0-931 GCF_000591075.1 Eurytemora carolleeae
AGCTGAACAAACTTTTATCTGGTTGGGTAAATTCAAAAAGATTTTGAACTCTATGAACAAGCGACATCATCATTTCTTTTTGCATTGTCTTGTGAAGGCAAGAAATCGTTAAACCATGTGGTATTTTGAAAATGGATTAAAGCCCAAATTACCACAGGCCAAAGTTGACAAAGTTTTAGTCGCCCCATGTGATTAAAATGTTTATTTTACAAAAGATTTTTATTTGATTTTAAATTTTTAACATTGCTGATTTTGATCCCATAATTCCTAGTACTAGTCTTTTTTGAGAATTATTTGTTATTAATACTAATATTAATACCAAACTTTTTAACTCAAATGTCTTTAATTATATTATTTAGTGAAACGATACTTAATCTGAACTAAATAGTTTTTAATCTTATTAAATTAATTGTGATCATTATTGCCAATTTCTGTCTCACATTTGACCCAATAAAGATTTGAATAATAATATTTCTTATAAAAGTCTACGCATCTATGCTATGCATCCTTTGCAGCAGTATAAAAACTTGTATGTATTTTCTTATAATATAAGAATAATAATATTTCTTATAAAAGTCTACGCATCTATGCTATGCATCCTTTGCAGCAGTATAAAAACTTGTATGTATTTTCTTATAAGATAAGAATAATAATATTTCTTATAAAAGTCTACGCATCTATGCTATGCATCCTTTGCAGCAGTATAAAAACTTGTATGTATTTTCTTAAAGGAGTCTATGCATCCTATGCATCCTATGCAGCCGTATATAAACTTGTATGTATTTTCTTATACAAGTCTATGCATCTATGCATCCTATGCATCCTATGCAGCCGTATATAAACTTGTATGTATTTTCTTATATAAGTCTATGCATCTATGCATCCTATGCATCCTATGCAGCCGTATATAAACTTGTATATATTTCTTATA
>NW_019398909.1:1024-3833 GCF_000591075.1 Eurytemora carolleeae
CCTATGCATCCTATGCAGCCGTATATAAACTTGTATATATTTCTTATATAAGTCTATGCATCCTATGCATCCTATGCAGCCGTATATAAACTTGTATATATTTCTTATATAAGACTATGTATATACACTTGTATATATTTTCTTATATAAGTCTATGCATCTATGCATCCTATGCAGCCTTATATAAACTTGTATATAATTCTTACATAAGTCTATGCATCTATAAGTCTATGCATCTATGTATCTATGCATCCTATGCAAATGATAAAACTCGTTTTTAACTCCAATGGTCTCATATCGTGCCTGGTATCTTTGTACACTAACACTCTCAGTACAGCTGTATTCTTACATCACAAGTGTCAACTCAATATTGTGTCCGACAAAATTATTAATAATAGTGATAATTTTAGAATAAAGAGCTTATCTTACGGTGAAATAGGTGCAATATTATATGTTATTTATTTTCTGTTTTTACACTTTTTTATTTAATCTTGGAAAACATGTCAACCAATGAGAGACAATTTAGTTTTCCTTTGTTATATTTGACACTTGTGACATTGTGTATACTTTGTCAATTTTTCTGTTGCCACCTATTGTACTTGATAATCTATTTGGTAAGGACAAGTTTTAATCTTTGAACAATTCAGCATTTTACAGTGTAACCAATTAACTGTGGAAAACTGACTGATACACTCAAAATTATTTCTATAAATATTCCAATAATATCATCATAAAACTATATAGATTTTTTTCCGAAATCGTTTTAAAATTTTCGAAACGATGGCCATAAAAGAACAAAACGGAAGAAATCGTTTTGGAAAATTTAGAAACTGCAGTTTTTAAAAGCTGTAATTAAATTTTTTAAAACTGTCCTTTACCTAAAATGATCGACCTATGATTCCCCCCAACAGAGAGACGTTAAGTTACTTAGCGACAATAAAGTAAAAGAACCACCCGCTCTGCAAAGTTTTCATGACAAATTCGCGCATTTTAAACTCAAAAGACGATAAGAAATACTTTTTTGGGGAATAGCACATTTACTATAAACTACAGGCTCTCTCGACCAAAATTGGTCTTGGGGAACCCTTGGTAAAGTAACATTCCCTTAACCCAATCATGGTTGGGGGAGGGGGTGGTGGTGTTTTGGTGCATTGAAAAGTTGGACTAGGGACATGTATCACACTCCTCTCTCACAATTCTCTAAGAAATAAATCATGGGGGGCTGACAAACACCGGGGGCCCCTTCTAAATTAGAGAAAAATAGGGTTAACTTCCCAATATAGTAGATGAAAAATTATATTTTGAACCTTTTTGAAACAATTTTTCATTTTCAAAACGATTAGCAAAAATTTTTTTCCTATAAATCCTACCTTTTTCGCCTTCAAACGTTTAACTTTGACTGATAGAAAAACAATTTTATATTGGTTGGTTATGACTGATCATGTTCTGAATTATTCGAATAACACATTTCGTAAGTAATATATCTATTATTATAGGGGTGTACATATATAGAGTATAGACACATGTGGAATGAATATTGTCTTTGTTCCTTCTTTTCCTATGGATTTTATAACTAACATTGTGTTGAAACTGATATATCTATAACACTATGCTGTCATTGGCAGATATTTGAGACTTATAGAGGGATACACTTAAAATATCGCTTACAGTCCCTTTATAAACATTGTTTCCCTGTTGGTGGGTTGATTGGGGTATCCGGCAAGCAGAAGGCAACCTCACAAGCTCCTGTGTCAGGCCTTAACAAAATAGAAATGTTTTTAAATTAAATTTTTTTAAATCAGCGAAACAATGTTGTAAAACATACAAAGAAATGGTATCTTTAGCAAATATCCCCGAGTATTATATCAGGGAAACCTGATACCTTATCTATATTTCTTCAAATAACTATTATCCAAATAGATTATCAAGTACAATAGGTGGCAACAGAGAAATTAACCAATTATACACTACGTCACAAGTGTCAAATAACAAGGACAATGAAATTTTCTCACATTAGTTGACATGTTTTCCAAAATTAAATAAAAAAGTGTAAAAACAGAAACTAAAGAACACATAAAATTTCACTTATTTTACTTTAAGAAAAGCACTTCATTCTAAAATTATCACTATTATTGATGATTTTGTCGGACACAAAAAACTGAATTGACACTTGTGACGACAGAATACAACTGTACTGAGAGTGTACAAAGTCTACGTTGCCATCTATTGTACAAGAATCTATTTGCTATTATCATTTTATGCACACTTCGTAACCAAATAAAAGATTAACTTTATCGTTCATGAACCTTGTTGGGTGCCCGTCACGCCGGTCACCCTTTTTGACCTGTAACCTTATGTTTCAATAAATAGTTATGTTAAGTGTAAAACCTCGCGTTGAAGAGACCTGGCTTAAGATTGTAGTTAAGATTGATTCGGAAAGACTGGCCTTTTGTGACATATCTATACATATATGACTGATAGTAATGGAGCTCCAATCTTAAAAAATAAAGGTTGAACTATAAAATTTAACCTTTCCATGAGATTTGGTGACGTGGATGAGAGGGCCTGCTGAAGTTTGGGCTGCAATCAATCAATGAGCACAAACAGACAAACCAATAGACGACTCAACAAACAGACAAACCAATAGACGACTAAACAAACAGACAAACCAATAGACGACTAAACAAACAAACAAACCAATAGACGACTCAGACGAGTAGCAATTTCAGCATGTAATAGTGAATTTTCAAGCCGTCATTTTTTTCATTGTAAACTGATAAAGAAAATTTTTCGCAAATTCTTCTGTTTT
>NW_019398910.1:0-2787 GCF_000591075.1 Eurytemora carolleeae
ATTAGGTGGAAAAAATAATCAAAACAGCCAAGAGCTATTTTCCACCTAATTGCTTTATACTTGTACTGTTAATATAATCTTCAATTTGTAATTGTAAACTCCTTCTGTACACAGATTCATGTATTTTAACAATAAACTTTATCTTATCTATCTTACCTGCTGTTCCCCCTAAATTACAAAAGAATATCCGTATTTTCACCAAACCCAGTGTCAACAACAATCTAAAACCCCCTCCCCCTCCGGGGAAAAGGCTTTTTGTGTTCTGAATCTAGTTAGTATCTTAAATATTTATTTCATTATAATTTTCTATTGAACGATTTTAGGACCTAAACCAATCTCATTTTATAGCTGTGAAAACACAAATTGTTCTAATCTATAATTTGTTAAAAATTACAATATATGTAAGCATTCCTTTGTTGGTATACGGATATATGACAGGAGAAAAGTTAGATATATTATCATAGATAAAGCATTATTCAAGATATTTTGATTTAACTTGATTCGTTTTTTTAATTTAAAAAAAATTAAACAATTGTTGCCGCAGAAATTCTGTTCCATAAAGACTATATGACCATTTTTTAACGATGACCAAAAAGTAACGCCACACCTGCAACAAAAAAAACAAACTAAAACTAAAAAATACTTCTGTGTTAGTTTTCAAAAATAGCTGTTTTATTTTTCGTTTTTCAATAAATATTTTTATCAATGAAAATTAGGTGAAAAATATTACCTTGACAGAATAGATCTTACTGCAAAATCTTATTTTCTCTTTCTCACTGTCAAATTGTCAATGTCAGGAGTGAAAAAATAAGTTTCTTGTCTAGATAACTGTTAGAATCGGCACACTCTAAAAAGCTCACTGTATGTAAATGAAATATAGAGTTGTATTTTCTTTATTCACAATCATTCTATCCACATATTCAGCTTCAGAACGTACTAATATAAATCACAAGTTGATAAAATAACTAGAACAATAAGAATAAAAGGTTTAAGACAGTAAATACTAAATAACCATTTGTTGTTAACATCAATAGACTCAATAGTTATTTTGTTAAATCATAATCAATAATTAATCAACTCTTAGACCTGAGCCTTGCTAGGACTAAGGCTTAAAGAAACTCAAATAAATCTTTACTTAAAAAGGAATACTATATGTGTAGGAAGAAAAATCTCTACATAAACATAATTCTTCTTGTACCATGGGTACATTCTACTGTACTTGGGAAGAATTTTTACCCCTGGCTGGCAGGTATATATCTGAAAAACCTTGTCTAGTCCAACCAAGAATGCAATACAGGTTGCTTCAAAATATTAAGATCTCTTCTGCATATGCACAGTCCAAACAATAACTCAACACCTTGACTTGAAAGAGATCTTTGGACTCAATCTTATATTCTGTTCCTCATTCTCAATAATAAGATTGGAAAACACAGTTTGTTGACAAGAAAATTCATTTATTTAACAGTAACTAGATAATCCTTCACTAGAAAACTCCGTTTCAAGAGAATATACTTCATCTTGTTCACTGGATGGCTCGAATTCTTGACTAGGTGGCTTGGATTTTTGACTTTGATGACTTTGCTCAATTGTCCGAGGACTGCTCAATATCCTTCTTAATAGATTTTCCAGGGAGGTTAAATATAAATAGTCCCATAACTTGTAGTGTTCATACCTAAATATTTAATCTTTCATTTATAGGGAATACAAATTAAATTAGTGCTAATCTGTTTATTAATTTAGTTTTCATTAAAAAATATTAACTATCTGAAAGTCGTTCTAAAAAAATGCTTTCAACAAAAAAAAATATTTTTTATAAAAACTTTTTTCCTGATATACTTTTATCTAATTTTGCTTGGCATTAACTAATTACTAACAAAGGAAGAAATTCAAATTTAAGAAAAACCTTTTTTACTTATATAGGAGGTTTCGGACAAGGAATACTTAATGAAGAACTGCAGTTGAAATTAAGAAGGTATTAAAAATAACCTTCTATTAAGTAAGGGGTATTGTAGCAGGAAAGTGATGTGTTGATCTTTCCTGCGATCATCAATGGTATTTTTTCCCTCCTCGGATCTAACGGATTTATTCCTGTTTGTGTTTGAATTCTATAAATAACCCAAGCCACGCGGAAAACCGAAGCCAAGCTGAAAGTTCCATTATTCCAGAGGCCCGGGGGCTGGTGAGCTAGCCGGCCAGCCCACAGGGAACTAGGGTTAAGTTCTAGCCTAGGGAGGAGCGAAATCTGGGGAAAACAGTTAGTTGAAGATCAGCTCCAGAGTTGTAACAATCCCCTGAAGTTCTTCCATCACTCTGTTCCATTCTCAATTCATAATATTCGATTCGTATATTATTTTCCTTTAGTTTTTGTATCTTTGTAAATAATAATAAACTGTAAGAAAAACCGACTCGTAGAATATTCAATCAAATGAGTAGTTGCATTGATTTATTTATTCATTTTTCTTTCATATGTAACAGTATGCTTGATTCAAACAGGTTTTATGAATTTAAATTGTATCTGCTAAACTTTACAGTTTTGCGTTATTAGAAAATCAAAAAAATGTTTTTTATCAATAAATGTCAATCTTTTTATCTTATTAAAGATCTTTATTTTCAAGAATAAAGGTGATATCCGTGTTTTCAACTTTGAAAATTGAATATTTTATAAACCTTTAATAGTTAGAATTAGCATTCATTAGGTTGTTAATTTGACATTAATAATATTTAGATCTGAATCTCGGGTGCGTCCTGCCTACTTCAGATCAATTTCAATCAATTCCTCTCAGGGAC
>NW_019398911.1:0-1406 GCF_000591075.1 Eurytemora carolleeae
ATAGTTCTACTCTGGTTAGCATGAATATATTGTCTGGTATATCCCTGAACAACGGTGTATAGCTCTACTTTGGTTAGCATGAATATATTGTCTGGTATACCCTTGAACAATGGTGTATAGTTCTTCTCTGGTTAGCATGAATATATTGTCTTGTATATCCTTGAACAATGGTGTATAGTTCTACTCTGGTTAGCATGAATATATTGTCTGGTATACCCTTGAACAATGGTGTATAGTTCTACTCTGGTTAGTATGAATATATTGTCTTGTATATCATAGAACAATGGTGTATAGTTCTACTCTGGTTAGCATGAATATATTGTCTAGTATATCCCTGAACAATGGTGTATAGTTCTACAATGGCTAGCATAAATATATTGTCTGGTATATCCTTAAACAATGGTGTATAGTTCTACTCTGGTTAGCATGAATATATTGTCTGGTAAAGTCCTGAACAACGGTGTAAAGCTCTACTCTAGCAAGCATGAATATATTGTCTTGTATATCCTTGAACAATGGTGTATAGTTCTTCTCTGGTTAGCATGAATATATTGTCTGGTATATCCTTGAACAATAGTGTATAGTTATACTCTGGTTAGCATGAATATATTGTCTGGTATATCCCTGAAAAACGGTGGAAAGCTCTAATCTGGCTAGCATCAATATATTGTCTTGTATATCCTTGAACAATGGTGTATAGTTCTTCTCTGGTTAGCATGAATATATTGTCTGGTATACACTTGAACAATGGTGTATAGTTCTACTCTGGTTAGCATGAATATATTGTCTGGTATATCCTAGAACAATGGTGTATAGTTCTACTCTGGTTAGCATGAATATATTGTCTGGTATACACTTGAATAATGGTGTATAGTTCTACTCTGGTTAGCATGAATATATTGTCAGGTATATCCTGAACAATGGTGTATAGTTCTACTCTGGTTAGCATGAATATGCTGTCTGGTATACACTTGAACAATGGTGTATAGCTCTACTCTGGTTAGAATGAATATATTGTCTGGTATATCCTGGAACAATAGTGTATAGTTCTACTCTGGCTAGCACGAATATATTGTCTGGTATATCCCTTAACAATGGTGTAGAGTTCTACTCTGGTTAGTATGAATATATTGTCTGTTATATCCCTGAACAATGGTGTACAGTTCTACTCTGGCTAGCATGACTATATTGTCTGGTATATCCTTGAACAATAGTGTATAGTTCTACTCTGGTTTGCATGAATATATTGTCTGGTATATCCCTGAACAACGGTTGAAAGCTCTACTCTGGCTAGCATGAATATATTGTCTTGTATATCCTTGAACAATGGTGTATAGTTCTACTCTGGTTAGCATGAATATATTGTCTGGTATATCCCTGAACAATGGTGTATAGTTCTACTCTGG
>NW_019398911.1:2073-2886 GCF_000591075.1 Eurytemora carolleeae
TATAGTTCTACTCTGGTTAGCATGAATATATTGTCTGGTATATCCCTGAACAATGGTGTATAGTTCTACTCTGGTTAGCATGAATATATTGTCTAGTATATCCCTGAACAATGGTGTATATAGTTCTACTCTGGGTAGCATGAATATATTGTCTGGTATATCCTTGAACAATGGTGTATAGTTCTACTCTGGTTAGTATGAATATTTTGTCTGGTATATCCCTGAACAATGGTGTATAGTTCTTCTCTGGTTAGCATGAATATATTGTCTGGTATATCCCTGAACAATGGTGTATAGTTCTACTCTGGTTAGCATGAATATATTGTCTCTGAACAATAGTGTATAGTTCTACTCTGGTTAGCATTAATATATTGTCTGGTATATCCCTGAACAATGGTGTATAGTTCTACTCTGGTTAGCATGAATATATTGTCTAGTATATCCCTGAACAATGGTGTGTATAGTTCTACTCTAGTTAGCATAAATATATTGTTTGGTGCATCCCTGAATAAGATGGTGACGAGGAATGTAATGAGAACAAGTTAGGATTTAATCAGAACCCAGTTCACATTCCATCAGTCTATCTATCTATCTTTTTATCTATCTTTCTTTCTATCTATCTACCTACATATATATCTATCTATCTATCTATCTATCTCTCTATCTATCTATCTATCTATCTATCTATCTATCTAATCTATCTTTATATCTGTCTATATTTATCTTATACTTATCTATATCTATCTATGTCCATATATCTATATCTATCTGTACATTATTAATAATCTACGTTTGTAAGTAGGGAAGAAAGGT
>NW_019398912.1:0-2782 GCF_000591075.1 Eurytemora carolleeae
TCTAATTTTAATTTCAAAATATAATTATCCCTCTTTAATCCATTCATTTCTATGTTAATCCGCATTAATAAATCCTCGTATCTGTTATTTAAGTTCATCATTCTTGTTAATCTTCTTTCTATCTCAAAAGTCTTATCTTTAAGGTTTCTATTTTCTTCTGATATCCTACTATGCTCCAGGTCAAACACTCCTATCTTTACATATCTCTGAACTCTTTTTTGTAATACTTTGTTTCTATGCAATACCTAAACAGACAAAGGTTAATTGTCCCCCCCCCCCTATTGAAAAACCCCAAAAGAATTAAACTCTTTTCCTACAGTTCAAAAATAACAAGCGATTAATATATATTATATGTATTATGTATTGTATTGTATTGTATTATTATATTATAGATATTATATTGATGTTATATACATTAGGGTACAGTGAAAATGGTATGAAACATATAAATATCATAAAATCGCTTCCTATCATCTTTTTTCTTATGTAAAATTCAATTTTAAGAACAATTTAGAAAAGGCGTGTTTTTTGATTGGAAGACATCTTGATTCCCAAATTTGGGCTTTTATGTACCGCATTTTTCATGAAATTTACGAAAATCCAGAAACTGTAACTTTGTCAATTTTCTAGCTACAGAAATTTCATTTATCAAAAAATAACCACAAATACCACTTTAGTGGGGACGGAAGCCATAAAAAATGTAGTTTGTTCAGAAACGAATGAATTATGAACACAGTTTTGTTCTATATTTTTATCGAATTTTCGAATATCTTGGTCTTTACAATAGTGTGTAATAAAATCCGCCCTAGACTTATGAATGTTTTAAACTTGGGCATTATCTCTCTATGTTGGAGCCTAGATGTAATGAGCCCGAAATTAAAAAATTCGGGAAAATACAGTTCTCAAGTCTAAGCTGTCGTTGGGCCTTATTTACGGCTTGGCTTTTGGATTCAAGGAGCATCTTATTTTCCTAAGAGCTGAGTTCAAAAAACCGGTTTCAAATTCTTTTTGGTTGATTTTCATGGAAGGAATTG
The DNA here is from genome assembly GCF_000591075.1 of Eurytemora carolleeae. Classification (NCBI taxonomy): domain Eukaryota; kingdom Metazoa; phylum Arthropoda; class Copepoda; order Calanoida; family Temoridae; genus Eurytemora; species Eurytemora carolleeae. The sequence goes on from NW_019398912.1 coordinate 1,035, forward strand.
GCGCATTCTCAACTAAAACAAACCAAGATCGGTTTTATTTTATATTGGGCCTAACTCCTTAAATCAAGCCAAAGATCTTGCAGCTGTCAACCATGTTATACAAGTTGTCTTCAGAATTGGGTCTTAAAGTTAGGTTTAAGGAATTATGGCTTGAGCCAAAGTTTTTAAACCGCGAGCTCAGGCCTCTTGTCCAACAACAGCCTAAGCTGCATCAGTCACTTGTTGAACTAAAAATATAGTACTCTGTAAATGAATTTTATAATCTGGACCTACATATGGTTTTTAAAGAATGTTTGTGAGTTCTTCATTGGAGAGACTACGTGTAAATACTGGTTCATGGATGCCTCCACTGGTCAATGAAACAAGATCTTAAAGGTTGTGGCCTTGAGAATATAAAACCAGTTTTTTGAACTCAGCTCTTTGGAAAATGAGATGCTGCTTGAATCCGAAAGCCAAGCCGTAAATAATGCCCAACGACAGCTTAGACTTGAGCTGTATTTTCCCAAATTTTTTTTATTTGCGGGTTCAGGAATGGATTCATTACATCTAGGCACCAACATAGAGAGATAATGCCCAAGTTTAAAACATTCATAAGTCTAGGGCGGATTTAATTACACACTATTGTAAAGACCAAGATATTCGAAAATTTGATAAAAATATAGAACAAAACTGTGCTCATTCGTTTCTGAACAAACTACATTTTTTATGGCTTCCGTCCCCACTAAAGTGGTATTTGAGGTTATTTTTTGGTAAATGAAATTTCTGTAGTTAGAAAATTGACGAAGTTACAGTTTCTGGATTTTCGTAAATTTCATGAAAAATGCGGTTTATAAAAGCCCAAATTTGGGAATCAAGATGTCTTCCAATCAAAAAACGCCTTTTCTAAATTGTTCTTAAAATTGAAGTTTACGAAAAAAAAATGATGATAGGAAACGAAAAAAAGATTTATTTAATTTCACTGTACCCTAATATACATTCTGACAGAATAGGAATGCAAACATTTTTACATTTAAATCTTTCTTGTATATTTTTAATGATGTAACCCTGGACACAAACATTTAAATACATTTACGTTCTTGTACTTAAAACAGTTGTATTTAAAAGTTTATCTTTTTCATCATTAAACATTGTGCTAGAGTTAATTAAGGCCCTGTTTATAGTATCAACATCGTTTTTTAATATAATTAGATTTTCATTTTGTTCTGTATTCTTTGCTTAATAGCTCTTTAACTTGGCTTCTCAATTTTGCTACATTATCCAATATGGCTTCTGAGGCTCATTATTGGCTTCATATGAGTCAAAAGGGTATTATTTTGAAATTGATTAGTTGTAAACTTTTTTTATTGATCAGATACTAAAAGTTTAAATTGTTTAATTCCAAACCCCTCTAGTACAGAGCAAATATTGTTAACTAGGCTGTGTTTATACATCTACATCATTTTATAATATAATTCAATATTCATTTAGAATTCTGTTGTCTGCTTCATTGTTATTTATACATTTGTGTCAAAACTTTTTTAAGTTAAGCAATCTTCTGATTTCGATTGTATATATTTATATTTACAGAATTTTATAAATCTTTAAAGTTTTTACTTTACAAACATTGCATATATTCATGTGTAAGTTTTTAATTTAATTTAACAATTGAATGAATTATTATTTTTATTTTTTTATTTATTGATGTAGATATGTAGATACTAATTATAAAAGGTTGTCCTTAATTAGAGATAGGAAAAGGTAGATATTTG
>NW_019398913.1:0-2787 GCF_000591075.1 Eurytemora carolleeae
AAAAATTCCCAAAAGTACGATTTTGAACGTCGACTTTGCGCCCAAACTCAGGATTAGCAGATCTTTAAAAAGTTGTATATATGTCTGAAATGAATTCTAAAGAATTTGTCCACAACACTGCATACTCAGTTTAACTACCTTACACAGCCGGTCTGTCCCTTTAAAGGGATTGTAAGCGTAATTTTAAGTGACCCTTAATGCAAAGATGACAATGCCCTATTTGCAACGGTATCCTTAAAGGCATCTTTTTATTTTATGCTGTTTATTTTCATTTGTGATTTCTCTGCAAAAGTAGCTTAACCGCTATTTTTTTGCTGATAAGAAACGATGGAGACGTGAACAGAAATAAACACTTTCGAATTAGAAACACGACGTTATTTTCCACATTTTTTATTAGATAAGGGTTTCAACGTTGTAAAGTGGACATTTAATCTTTGCAACCTGATGGTGTACAGATTTAATATTTCAAACTTAAATTATTTGATCTATCACAGTTTGAACAATCTAAGGTCTATGATATTGGGTCGCAAAGACAGAGCACTGTACAGTGTAAAATCCAGTTTATTTCATGTACCGGACCAAAGGTTATTTAGCAATATCAAGCTGCATGTACAGTACAAATACAGACAATATAAGGCAAATTGGGACAGTACGCCTAATGAATGAACCCCTTTCTTCTGAACTTTGTTTGAGAGGGATTATAAAATCCGAGTTTGTGTGGCAAAGACTTAGTTTTTTTTTAAATTATATTTTTTAGTGAGAGCAGAACACCATGGTGGCACTCCAGGCTTTACCCTGACAGCGGAGTAGGTAAAAACATGATTAATTTTTTTATTTTGAAGAACTGTCGTTATTAATTATTACATTACAATAAAGCTCTAGAAAAAACCTGACGTTGTGTTCGATTTAGCAAAAATAATAGAAGGAAGTTTGCCGAGAATGTCAATCATAATTTAAATTAGAAATTTTGTCTATAAATCTCGTAAAATATTATAAATCTAGAATATAAAGAAAAGTTTTCATTAGATCATACCTACCTAAATTAATGTAATTTTGAAAGTTCTTTTAATTAATTTAGATAAAAATTGGGAAATTTTTTGCAGAATTAGATGTTTTAAGAAAATCTTTAATGTTGTTAAAGGGAGTGATCGGCAATGTAGTTGGTNGGAATACATCAACAGTATTAGAAATCATCGAACAAAACTATTCAGAAGTGCATGGGATTAAATTTGAATTAACTTAAACCTGTAAATTAGGCCTCTACATTTGATGGGTTGACAAGAAAAATGTCTTTAACATGGAAAATATTACATATTTTTTTTGTAATCAATATTTTTCTATAAATTACTTTTAATAGTTTAAAAACCTTTAAAACTAAACTTTAAGTATAAATTCATATTCGAATATGAATTTTAACGATTTATTTAAAATTTTGTTCTCCTGATAGGCCGTGTCGTGAAAAAAAAACATCTCAATTTTACTCTCTTTTATTTCCACACCACTTGTTGAAGCATTTAAGATTTTTTAACACCGTGAGATACCCAAACATTATATTTGATGGATTCCACCGATGGTTTGTGAACTAAAACCCTATTTATAATGATTTAATAAAATCAAGTGATGACAGTCAATGTATTTAAACTTCATATTTATCTATTTATTTACTGTATTTATTTATGTGAACGTTTTGTTTAAAGTTTAAACAATAAAAATATGCTATTCTTTTATTTTAAATAGTGTAAAGAAAAAGACACGCTAGAGTTTTTGAACAGTGATGATGATATTTATGTATTTATAAAAAGTCAATGCAATACAAGAGGTTCAGAAATTGTGTTGTCTAATTTTAAGAATTAATATCACAGAAAAGAGATTAGTATATAAAGGAATTTGAACAATCCCTCGGTATGTATTTTGTTAGTCCGTTTGAGCATGAACAGTAGTTTAAAGTGTACAATTTATCTAAATGTTCACAAATTATGTACATTAATACAACATGATCCCTGGACAAATCCCTTCCAACTTCTTTGTTTTGTAAACTTGTTAAATAACTTTCAACGTGTGTATTAGCTATAGGTGAATTAAAATCATTATCTTATTAAACATTAAAACGTTAAAATCATCCTTTGTAAAAAAAACGTATACTTCAAAATACTTTAAATTAATTTTCCTATTTTAAATGATTCAGCAAAACGGTGTTGGGAAATTTGTGGTCTTGGTTTTAACTTATAATTAATATTTTTTTCAACATGGTGACACAAGAACTTTACTTAAGATTAATGCTGTTTATTGTATTGACCACAAATGACGTCACCATTATTTCGTCTGAACCACATCTTTTTTCATCCGGCAATGTTTTCATTCTTTTTTAAATTACTTAACATTAACTTATTCCAATGTTAAGTCACGTCAGGTTGTATATAAGTAATACAAATATTGTATCCTATTTTTTTAAAGAAAAACATGTTTTGAATGCACAATAGGCATAAAACAATTCATGGAAATTTTTATTTCACAATACCTCGAGCAAATCATAACCACTTGCTATGCCCTAACAAAAAAAATATTAATTTTTTGTTTTAGATTAATAAAATCCCAGCGACTATCACCTAAAAGTTGCAGTTAAGGAGTAAAATAAGAAAAGCGGGTGGTCTGTACAAGACATAGTTGTGGTTCAGACAAGAAATAGTTGTGGAGGTATTGTAAGCGTAATCCGAGTTTGTGTTTTAAATTATATTTTTTAGTGAGAGCAGAACACCATGGTGGCACTCCAGGCTTTACCCTGACAGC
>NW_019398914.1:0-2761 GCF_000591075.1 Eurytemora carolleeae
ACATACTCCCCTGACTCCCGGGGGTTTTTCACTGAAAGTTCTTGCGCTTGCCCAGACCGCTCCTGAGCACAGGACCCAATTGGATGATTTGGGTCCTGGTGTACTTTTCCCTCAGAGCTTGCCAAAGGGTGACTTTGTAAAGATACTTCTCCCTCTTGTTGTTGGGAAGCAAATTGTTCTGCGCGATGTACTCGGCTAACTCTGATCCCCTCTTTACGTAAACTCCTAGTTTACTCAGGTCACTGTTTTTTTGATAGTAGGCTCCTCTATGTCTGGGACATCGATCGTAAAGATCTCTTAAGTGATCTTTGAGTTGTTCTGGATGCGTGTGGAACGGGTCCTGGTTCTTGTTCTTGTCCTTCTGTAAGATCCCGTTCCGATCCTATGGTTTCACGTTCCTTGGAAGCAGTTTCTATTTCTAGGCGTCCTATGTTTTCTGAGACACCCTGTATCACCGTTGTTAGAAATCAGAATTACCGCGATGACGTGAGTAATGATGATCCGCTCCCCTCACCCTCAGGGGGGGCGGGGTGGAGCCAGACTGTATCTGCAGGACAGTTCCGGTCTGTGGATTTGGATGAGGCGATCATGGATTCCCTGATGATAGTGCTTATATCTGCGACAATTAAATATATTATGTTTAAAATTGGAAGAATATTTGTTGGAATTTTGGTTATCGGACACTAATAATTCAAATTTTATCCACGGATATCGCAGCAGGATATGTAAAAAGTGTGTGAAATGTAATGAAACGGAATGATTTTTATTTGGAATTGAATAACAATTACTTATATTAAACCCTAAAAACTCTTTTGTTAAAATTTTAATTTTAAAGAAATTATTTACTCTAAATTAAAAAAATGTAAAAATATTTTTTACAGATTTTCGTTCAAACTTGTAAATATTGTGTTGATGTTATTTGTGAGCGACATATGGTTGTCGCACATTTCGGGCGTGCCGGGTTGGGAAGGAGAGAAATTTTAATTTCCCATCAGGCTAATTGGTTGTGTACCGGCACGTAATAGACGTGGTTTAGCTTGGGGTGGTAGCGCGCTCGGTTTAAGAGTGCGGGCAGGTGACACAACACCGGCCCCGCTCAGTTTTACCAAAACCTTTAGCGGAATAGTTACGTTTCTATGTGCTTATTTAATATATTTAACCTTGCGTAATAAAAGTGATTGCTTTCAGAGAAGATGCGCGGGGGTCTTCAGACTCCTGGAGATCCACCTATTGGGGGCCTGCAGACTCCTGTAGATCTACTTGGTGTGGGAGAAGGCGAGGATGTAGGGAAACAGCAAAGCGGGTTGAAATCCTCTCTCTCTACTCTCATGTTTCAGTAAGTATTTGCTGTATCTAAACATAGTATAGTTTAAGATTATTGGTTATAATTGTGACTTGATAGTATATGGAAATGAAGAATGTTTTGCCTTTTTGTTATAACATTAGTTGTGTTTTTTATGAATATTAACACGGGAATCTGGAAAGTTCAAATTATGTTGTTTTAAGATTTTGGTTTATATTTAGTTTAGTTAACATTTAGCGTAGAGTTGGATTAGGTACGGTTGGGTACAGAACAAATTTTTGTTTAGAGAGTGTGCGGTTGTAAACATTAGCCATGTTGTTTATGCCAACGGGACTACCCAGGCTAGATGTAGTGTATCCTGTGGCGGTGAGATTGGTTTGAGTGTGGGCCTTACTGTATTGGTGGCTAGCTGTTTATGGGTTTTAATTCGCAGGATTTACAGGTATTATAAGTTTCTCAGTTTATCATAAGATGTGTTGTGTTTAACCATTTGTGGGTTTTATTTGCCATGCTATATATCTTATGTAAAATACAAGAATAACATACTCATTTTTAAATATTTTAGTGTTTTAGATTTATTTAATAATATAGAAACAATTTTAGGTTTCAATTAAACGTGTGAAGCTTTGGACAAGATGGGTTTAAGGTATTAAAATATTATAATTAGGCGATTTGGTGTGAATGTACTGAGGCAAGAGTGCAAGCCGGAGGCTAGAGTTGGTCGGTCATTGCCCTCTGTACCTGTACCTGGTAGCGATTGCAGACTGTCCGATACTGGTCCTTCTGGTTTTCCCTAGTAAGTACTTCAATTTAATATAATTATGTTGCGTAATTTTTCTTAGGAATATATCAATTTAGCTGTTAAAATAAAAATGTCCTTTTTTGTAATAAGTGAAGGTAAATATAACTATTGGACTTATTAAAGGGGAATAATTGGGCAGTAACACTGTTAACGGGAATGAATGTTTAGTTATGAAAGACCGGATGTTGTTTCTGTTGGGACTCAGACTATACTCAAGTTTCCTTATTTATACGAGGGTGAATTGCCCGGCGGACAGGATCCTGTTAAGGTTAGTTTTGATTGTCAAAGATCTTGTTTTTTTCTTTCCTAATTTTAGGACAAATGAGTAGGCAAGGTGTTTAAAAAGTGTAATAAAACGACATTAGTCAGTGCAACATTTTAACCTGAAAAAGATGTTAGTTTGCGAATTGCAATTCTTGCTTAATTTATTAACTTACTTTATTTAGCAAGAAACTGATGAGTTGACCAAAATCTACGCCGAGATTGAAGAATTAATGCGCCACGAGAGGAAGGAAGGTAGGGAGCAGGAGATGCTGCATAATCTGAGGAAGGCACTGCAGATGTTGGCCATCGTAGATGGCGGGAGACCTGATAGTGGGTTCGATGACCAAACTTTCAGGTCAGAGGTTTCGACCCCTGATCTTGCTGGAGGGTTG
>NW_019398915.1:0-74930 GCF_000591075.1 Eurytemora carolleeae
TTGAAAAACTTTATTTTTGAAATAAATATTTTAGATCAGATTCTACATATTTTAGATCCAATTCCACACATTTTTGATCCAATTCTAATTATTTTAGATTAAATTCTCAGTTTTGAGGGGAAAAAGATCAGATTATTTTCATTAGATCAGATTACTCTTAGATCAAATTCCCTTTAGATCAAAAGGTTTATAGATCAGATTCCTCAACAGGGGTTAGATGCAGAGATGAGTAGGGTTCAAGGTTATTAAATTCAACACATTTTAGATCTAATTCTACGCATTTTAGATCTAATTGAAGACTTTATTGAAACACATTCATTATCATTCATTGGGTCAGAAAACATTTTTTTTTTAATTAAAGGGAGTGTTCGCGAAAAATGAAAGGGGATATAGGCTTAATGCGATAAAAAAGCGCTTTTGATCGCTAATAATCTTACTTCTATCTGTTGCGTCTATAAGGAGAAACTTGTTAAAGACGTCTCATACCAAATAACTTAGCGCCCATACAAATTCATAAAATTGTAACATACGACTTAGACCGTAAAAAATCCATTAAATTTCAAACAAATCATTCAGATATTACAACCTATAGTCATCGATTAACTTTCGCCACATTTGTATATAGTTTATATTTTTAATATTTTATCTTTTAAGAAAACGTTTTAACTGATTTCGAAAAATGTGAGATAGTTGCGCAAGCGACAAGAGAAATAATCAAATTCAAAACAAATTAATTAAAAATATTATAAAATATAAACTAAAAGCTAAATAAATAAATAAAATATAAGCTAAATTTTCTTTATGTACAATAGGTTAAACAAAGTTGATTTTTTTTTCAAAATCTATTTATTTTCCAAATTCGAAAACTTTTTGAATTTCCCGGGCAACGCCGGGCACTTCAGCTAGTTCTATATATATTCTTGTGAAGAACAAGATTTTCTTGAAAAATCGGACAAAAGTGGAAAATTACATTAGTGTCACTTTCAGTTCACACAAAACTGGTTAGGGCTTATTTTAAGAAAGAACAAGGGGGGGAGGGAGGGAGGTTTCCTCTAAGGGTTAAATTCTATAATCCCTATATCTGTTTAACCTGATTGTGTAAACCTTTAATATTTTAATTTCAAATTACTTAATTTAATAGAATTCATAGTTCGAAATATTTAAGGTAGGCGACATTGGGTTACAAAAATATAAAAATTAGAAAATCAGTGTTTAGGGAAAAGACTCAATTCCTTTTCTAGTATTTTCCATGTTTCTTAAATGAATCTAAGCTTCTGGGCTTTTCGCACCCCTCTTTCTAGTGTTAGTTTACCCACTCAATTTAGAATCTCTAAACCGAGCTAAGAACATTCCCGTGGTTCTCCCAAGTTCCCCAATAAAAATTTAAGGCAAATCGGTCCAGGGGTTCCTGAGTTATGGTCGGACAAAAAAAAACAGACGAACAGAGATTACAATTTTAAATAGTTAGATAATCTGGAAAACTTGACATTTTTTTACCTTTTCTCTTTCATTATTATTGTCTTAAGTTTTTAATTTTGATAAAGATCTGGAATTAACATTTCAATTTTGTACTTTTTCGAGAATAAAGGCTCCCTGTACAGAGTAGAATTTTATCATAAAGTTATTATCCCTTTGATGTTTTGAGGCCCTCCCCCTTCCCTTCCTATTCCCCCCTCCCACGGAATCCGCTTTAAGATGAAAGATGTAAGATTTTATTGATGGAAGATGAAAGATGTGAGATTTTATTGATGGAAGATGAAAGATGTAAGATTTTATTGATGGTAGATGAAAGATGTAAGAATGTATTGGTGGTAGATGAAAGATGGAAGATTATATTGATGGAAGATGAAAGATGTAAGATTATATTGATGGTGGATGGAAGATTTCATTGATGGAAGAGGGAGGATGGAAGACTTCATTGATGGAAGAGGGAAGAAGGAAGATCATATTGATGTCAGAGGGAAGAGGGAAGATTATATTGATGAAAGATGAAAGAAGGAAAATTTTCTTAATTGTAGACGAAAGAAGGAAAATTTTCTTAATTGTAGATGAAAGAAGGAAAATTTTCTTAATGGTAGATGAAAGAAGGAAATTTTTTTTAATGGTAAATGAAAGAAGGAAAATTTTCTTGATGGTAGATGAAAGATGGAAGATTTTATTGATGGAAGAAGAAAGATTACACATTGTAGAGTAATATATATAAAAGATAAAAAAGTAGAACTGTAAAGAACAGACTGTACAAAGAGTGAAGGAGGTATCACGAAACATGACAGTAGCAAGACGACCAACGTCGTCTTTGATCTTTGAATTTATTTTAATCTCCTAGTCTTGGCATTTCCAAAATGTGGTCTGCCTTTTTTGTGCTTTCAAAATTACCAAAGATATTGAGAATTTCGTCCAGATTTTAGTTTAATTAAATAAGACCAAAATTGTCTAAATAGGAAAGATTTTCTTCATATCTCTGATAATATTGAAAGCATAAAATAGGCAGACCACATTTTGGAAATGCCAAGGCGAAAGGGGTATTTTGTGATTATTAAATATAGAATTTTACTCCTTAAATTAGGTTTACGAATAAACGCCGAAATTTTTCAAAGATGAAATACGAACTTTTATTAGTCTTGCTACTGTCATGTTTCGTGGGACACCCTATATGTTGAGCCCTTTTAATTTGATTTTAAGAATGTTAAAATTTCTGATTTTCCGGGTAACTGCTTTTCTGTTTAGTAAAGAACTTTTGATTAAAAACAAAAATCTTGAGAAAAATTGAGAAAAGAATTTGAAAATTTGCTGGATCGGAATATTATAAAAAAAATGAGAATTTAGAAAAGCTGTTCAAGAAATGAAATTAAATGGGGGAAGGGAAGGGGGTGAAACCCAACAAATTTGCCCCAAAAAAAGTGTTAAGCTTTTAAATACGTATTTCTATCATGCAATCTTATCTTGCAAAATTTTGTTATGGTTGCATCTAGCACATTCCTTTAAAGAAGGCCAGTTATAGCTGAGGGGCCCAACCGGGGAAACTGCCCCCTTTATATCAATTGACGTGAAGTGGAGAGGGGGAGGGGGGGGGGGGGACAGAGGAGAAAAGGGATGATAACGTCCTGTAGGACATAGTTGTGAAGTTTATGACGTCAATGGAGGCTTAACAAGACCTTTTATCCAACGGCGACCAGAAAACGTGTAAATAGAGCTTTCAATCCTTCGACGACCAGAAACCTTGAAATTATGCTTGCCATTCTCAGGGTGCGTGCAGACGTGTGAGCACCATGTTTAATTGCTTAGACCACCATATTTTTGTTAAATTTGTTAAAAAAAGCTTGCTTGCCATTCTTTGGTAACCCATAATCTGGTAACCCCCTTGCTTGCTGCTCTTAGACAACCACAAACATGCAACAATTTAGAAACTCTTGGGCAACCAATTATGTTTAATCTAGGCTTCCAATCTTTTTACGTTAAAAATGTTAAAACCTGGATTGCCATTCTTTATGGGACTGTAAGCAACTTTTCAAGTAATCCTTAATGCAAAGATGGCAATGCCGCCCCACAACAGTACCATTGAAATATTTATCTGATCAGTTATGTGGAAGATATTGTCGTTTCTCGAGATTTGAAAGTGTATATTTCAAATAATTATAAAAATTCATAAATAACTAATACTGGACCAGACAAAGCTTTTAAGGGTACTGTTGTAATTTGAGCATTGACATCTTTGCATGAAGATGGTAACTTGATAGATACATATGTAGTAAATGCCCTACTCCAGAAAGAGTTCTCGAACACGTACCTATTCAATTTTACTTAGCTATAAATGCTAAACCCAGAAACAATCTCATGAGCTATCGATGTCAACCAGACACTAGTTCGTATTCAATCAATGCCATCCCAATGGGAGGGATCTCGTCAGCTATCGATGTCAAAACGGACACCAGCTAGTAATCGATCAATGCCAAACCAATGGGCACGATCTCGTGAGTTATCGATGTCAACCGGAATCTAGCTAATATTCTATCAACGCCAAACCAGACACTAGTTCGTATTCTATCAATGCCATCCCAATGGGAGGGATCTCGTCAGCTATCGATGTCAACACGGACACCAGCTAGTAATCGATCAATGCCAAACCAATGGGCACGATCTCNTGAGTTATAGATGTCAACCGGAAACTAGCTAATATTCTATCAACGCCAAACCAATGGGCGCGATCTCGTCAGTTATCGATGTCAACAAGGACACCAGCTAGTAATCGATCAATGCCAAACCAATGGGCAGGATCTCAGCTGGTATGTTTCAACGAGAACCAATTACTCTCTCGCAGCAATCAAATCGGAGTTTCTATATCAACTGATGTATTTGAGGTTTATTTCTTACAGGTTAAAGTTAATAGACATAATAACAATTCCAACGTCGTTATCTATATCACATGATTAAGATAATCATGTTACATATTTACAGCACAGTTAAACTACGCGCAATTAGATATTACATGATTAAGCTAATCATGCTACGCATTCATTTGAGGCACAGTTCAAAGGAATAATGGGTTTTACGTAGAAGTTTACAAACGTAGATAGTTAAGTTGTACAGCGTAGTTCAGGTTTACAGAATATTATGTTACACAATATTTATTACACATAGATAGATCCTTGCGCTGTTGCAATCTCTATTAGTCCTGATTGTCACCAAGCATATGAATAACCCTGATTGGATTAAACCAGAGATAAGAAAGTAAATAGATCAAATAACAATATTTAGACAACGAATACAAAACCTTCAAAAATTATTAAATATTATGTTTTTTATTAAAAGTTAGAGTATTTATTTAGAAATTGTAAAACTTAAATCGTGAATGGGTATTAAATGCAAAAAGTGACGGTTAGATGGCAGTCAAACTTGTAAGAATATAACATGTCGTGCCGGTACAACTTTAGGTCTATTTTATTTAGCCCTGCTCGTGAAAGCTGATAGCAGTATATATTTAGTTTACGGATTAGACGCTAGCTACTGGAAATGTAAAATAATGGTCTTTTAATCATTAAAAATAAGCAATTTTTTCTTAATATATCCTTTAAGTAACATGAGAGGGTAAATCTAGCATTTTTTTTTGTTACGATTTGGTACAGAACAAATATTTCGTTGCTAAGTTTTAAAAAGATCTTAACAGTATAAATCTGTGTTTCCTTTAATATTGATAAATGCTAGAAACCTCTCACAAACTTTATTCCTTCATTTTCTTATAAATAAATTCTTATGTCTTTAATGCTTTCATACGAAAAAGTTTCTTAGTTTATTTCTGGTCTATTTTTTAGTACTTTCTCACAAAAAGTGCAGGGTAGAGTAGTGAGGGCTATATATAGATTTTTGTAATTTTAAAAATAAAGATTTTTATCCATTTTTCACCCTTTTTTCCCTTGTTAAGTAGATTTTTTATAATTTGAAAGATGTTTTTTCTTTCCCTTTATATGTGACCCTGATATAGAAGAAAACAGAGAAAACAGATTGGAATAATTATGTGTTTAGCAAACAAACAAAATAGAAAAGTATTTTAATCTCTTTTAACGTTTATCTTTTTTCTTACTAGCAGAACTTTTTAGCCAATGTTACCCCCAGGGTTTAAAATCTGCAACCTTTTTTTGTTATCGGTTTTTAATGTATATAAACAAAGAGATATTTTTGGTAAAGCGGCTAGACCGATCTGCCTTTCTTGCGGAGCCTCAAATGACCAAGAGAAACAGTTTAAAGTAGCAATTTCAAAAAAAAAATTATTTTCTTATATTCGAAAATTCGCTACTAAAAATAATCTCCAAAATTATTTATTGTTGTAATGTGCGAAGAAAAAATGTATGCAGATTAAATATTGATTAACTAAATTTATCACTATAAAGGAGGGCGGTGAAGCCTCCAGAGACCATAAATAATTAAAATTTCTTCTTTCTCTAATTTTCTCTATGGTATAAGTGAACTTCATCAAATATTTAAAAGTCCTTCTTTATAAAAGAAAATGTGTTTGTTTTCCATTAAAACTATTTCAGGAAAAATCCTTCAAGTTAAACAGAAGACAGAAGTTCCCTCTCCCCACAATAAAGTTACACATATCAAAGTGATCTAAAGTTTTAAAGCTTTCACGCTAAAAATCTGATTAGAATTAAGCCAATTACTTGTAAAACCCTGAAGTTAGAGCAAGCGCTTCAAATCACAAATCTTCTTTAAATATAAAATCCTTAAGTTAAATGATTTGATTAAATTTAATCAAGCAACATTTATGTATAAATACACGAAAAGCCTTCTACCCTCCTCATTTAACAACACTTTTAAAAAACTCGGAAATATTGAAAGATCTTTTAACTATCAAATCGACATTCTAAATACAGGCTCATTAGAATATCTTCCCTCATATGCACTTCTTAAGATCTGGAATAATCTGCCACTTGATTTAATAAGAAGTTCCTCGTTTATCTAAAATGTTATCTGACGCCAACATCTCAAAGTGCAATAAACCCTCTTGTTATTCTTGCAAAAAATGAATATAGAACTTTGTAGATTTTTGTACCATGTACATGCTTAATCTTATTCTGTTAAACTTAAATCTGAAAAATCAATTATTTTGTTATGCTGAACCTCGGTCTCTCTAAATTTAGCTAGTAATTCCTGACTTATTGTAAACTTTCAAAACCTAGTAATATTCATCATATTGTAAACGTTTTAATATCAATTAGGTGGGAATAATACAGAATGTCCCAATAAACATGGGAATTCAGTGACGAATTCAATATCGTCTTTTTAAATAATTCTTTGATTTAGTATAGTGATACCTACTGAGAAAGCTGTAATCTGTAAGAGTTTCGTCTGCTATGTTCACATTTTGTTTGTTTATGTTTTGACTGCATACGGTTGTACTTAGTAAAACAAGAAAATTGCAGTATTCAAACAGAGTAAACTTGTCCGTCTTCACGGTTCATCTTGCGGAGACATTATAGACACATCTATAGTCTTTTACCCTTTTAGACAGACATGATAATATTATGGCTTTTGAAATTAGGTATTACAATGCTTATTCATAACAAAGACGATATCAAATTCGTCACTGAATTCCCATGTTTTTTGGGACACCCTGTACCCTAAACAGCAAAAAGCTAATCTCCACCTAATTGCTATAATACATACATTTAGTAAACAATATAAAAATAGTTGCAAATTTTTTGCCTGTAAAATTATAACTTTATGTGTATTTTTAGCAATAAACTATATCTTATCTAAATACCCCTAGTCTTGGTATTTCGAAAGAATTGTCTGCCTTTCTTGTGCTCAAGATACAAACGGACATATTATTAGCCCTAAAAATCTGACCACATTTTGACAATACCTAGAGACTTATAGGGGTAATTTGTGATTATTAACTTTAAAATTTTACTTCTAAAATTAGGTAAAACAATAAATATTACTAATTATTTCGAAGATTAAAGATTACTTTCAATTCGTCATACTACTGTCATGTTTCGTGGGACACCCATCGGACTCAGAGGAACGTTTTTTTTTAATTTTTCCCAAAAAACACTGGCCTCAACTTTTTCAGGTACTTGTTTTAAGTCAAAGAGTTTCAAGAGTTGTTGATAAATAGCTATTTTCCAATGGGCATCCTGGCCCCTTCAACCAATTTAACTTATGAAAAAATAAATTATTTTTTCAATGTATAGTTTTTTTGTCATCTTTTTTTGAGACCAAGTTGCGAGTTTTTGATTAGCAAATTTTTCAAAACTGATGTTGTGATAAAGTAAAAATTAATCTAACTTTTCTGAAAGTTAATTTAGCTTTAGTGTTACATTACCAAAATGCAAAAAAAGATAGAAATCTTGTAAAAATGTGTGAAAAATTGTGATGCTCGATTTTACAGTGGTTCCCTTGAAACTTAATTTGATAAAAAAAATGTGGAAGATACCATTGTTTTTCTAACTCGAAAAGTGGTTAATTCAGATAGTTTCTCCATTGCTCCTTACAGGCAAGAAATGCGCAAGTCACTTTCGCAGAGAACCCGCAAATGAAAATAAACACTTTAAAACATGGATTTACAATTCATATTTGATCAGGCAAAGCTGTAAAGGGTACCGAATTGTAAATCGAGCATTGCCATGATTGCATTAAGACCACTAGAAATTACGCTGGCAGTCCCTTTAAAGCGTAATTAATTAGATCCCTAGAAAAGCTGACACAGTATCTTTATATTTAGAAATATTTGATTAAAATTATTTTATAAAGTTACGTCGTGAAATCTTTTCTATTTTTATCCCTGACATTTATTTTTCTTTTTTTTTTCAAACCAAGCTTTTGAAACTTAAAGGTTCAGTTTTATTTTTAGAATAATTTTTTACAAAAACAGAAATATAAAGGGAAAATATAACTTTTTGTAAGAGATTATCATCTATTTATATCTATCTTGTACATACACAATTTGTTTGTCTGTCCTTCTGTCTGTCTGTTTATTTCCCTGAACCGATTTGTCTAAAAATTTTTATTGGGGAACTTGGGAGTCCCACGGGAATGTTCTTAGCTTGGTTTTGAGATTCTAAGTTGATAGGGACCACTTTAATAACGAAAATATAAGTGCGGGTAAACGGTGGGAGTAACTTTTAGTAACTTTGCAGCGCCGCTGGGTTTCCAAACTATAGTTTTTAAAATAAGTCCATTTCAGGTTTAATTCAAATTAAGGACAAAAATGAGGGGAAACTATTGTTATCTATATATAAATTTGGCTTGTCTGTCTGTCTGTTTGTTTGTATCCAATAAACGTCAAAACGGCTGAACCGATCGGGCCCAAATTTTTTGTGGGACATCACGTGACCACAGGGAAGGTTTATGAATGATAAAATTTTTTAAAAAATGTGTTTTAAAGGTTTTAAATTTTGTAAAAAATTAAATTCTTGAAAATCCGCGATTTTTTTTTAAATCAGCAAAAAATTTTGTTCTTTTTTTAAATGTAAATAAAAAGAACATGCTCACAATTTAAATACAAGATGGGCGCGAAGCGCCTTAAAAGCCTAAGATATAATACAAAATAAAAGGTACATTAAAATAAAGTAAATAACGCCTTTTATTGAAAGATTTTTGAGACAAATTTACATGTTTTGAATTTCTAATATTTTTTCTACTTATACAATACGTGTGCTCAAATCAAGACTTTAAGCTACAAGGTCACAAAGTCGTACCAGTGATGTTTCATTCATTTGACCCTATCTCCCTCTACCTTGTTGGTAATGAAGGGTGGCCACACAAATAAACTAACTGCTTTAGAACAAATAAATTAACAAGGTCTAAAATAAATTTAAACATCAAGTTTTAAATTTCAAAAATCCAATTTGAGATTGTATAACACATAATATGTACTCCATGAGAAAACTGTAACAAAATCTTTTTTCTTAAATTTTGGTAAATCCTGAACAGACAAATTATTTTATCCTTGGCAAAATCATCATTATAACATTATTAGACTATATTTTAGGCATGAATCTACAACCTTCAGATCGTTGAATTTAGAACTTTTTTAAGGTTTTCCTTACAGTCTCACCCTTTCTGGGCATCCCTTAAGTTTCCATGTACAGTTTTTCCCACTAAGTTTGCCAATCTAAAAGCGACGATGAAAATATTGATTATGCATTTTCACGTACTAGTGTTAAAACGATAAGTAAAATACAAATTTTAACAAATAAAAAAAATAATAAATATTTTTAACTCCAACCAAGTCCAACGTAAACTGCATTGCGACGTTTATTATAAATTAAAACATCCTTCCTGTCTGCATGACAAGCCAAGGACAACTAATAATACAGGGTTATCAAAAATGTATGAGACTTCAGTCTCGACTGTACAGAATATGTACTTTCTGTTTCCTTTTATTCATGATTGCCTGCAACCTTAAACTTTTTCCTTTCTGAGCCAAATTATTAAATATTCCAATTTAAGAAGAAATTCAACACAGAAGTCTCAATTAAAGTTGCAAGTCACATTTTTTTTGGCAACCCTGGAACACAGCTTTGCCTGGAGTTTTCACTATAAACTAAACCCACTACTATAAAGTCAACCCACTTAGAAATGTTTTAAGCAGTCCAAACTACTGGTTCTAATAAGTTTCCAAATCAATATTTGAGGCAAATTAGTCAATGGGTTCATCAGTTATGATCGGAAATAGAAAACAAACATACAAACAAACATACAGACAAACACCAAATCCTACTTTATAGAAATATAAAAACATAAATGCATAATGCATTTCAATCTCGAATGTTTAAAATCATATTATTATTTCGAAATCTGAAATATCAAACCTAAATGTGAATTAAACTATTAAATGTCGTTAGATGACATTTAAAAAATATTTAACAGAAATGTACAGTGTATACTGAGCCCAAAACTTAAGACAGAGCCCCAAATTTAAAAGATTATTGTTGAAGGAACTTCAGAGTTTCCTTTTTGGGTCTTAAAATTTGTGTGGATTTTAATCTAATCATTTAAAATTTGTGTCGATCTAATCATTTAAAAGATAAAAAAATGGAGATTATGAAGAAACTTAATAAAATAATAAAATAATCAAAATTTACAATGTTGTTCAATCTATAAATATGCCACATGAAGCGCTAGAAATAAAATTACGTTTGCATTGTTTACCTGTGTTCAGTCTGGTCTGACTTGGTGTAGAATCGACCCTGTAGAGAAAAACAACAAGTTTCATGTGGCAGTTTTAAAACTCCCATGAATGGATGATTTAAAAGAAATTTTGTTCCTAGTAGTGGGTGGTCAGTGAAACCAAACAAATCTATCTATCTATCTTTCTTTTTATTTCACCTATATATCTTTTAACTATCAATCTATCAATGTTGCATTTATACATATATAATTCTAAGCATGATCTATACAAAAATCATTAAATATCTATTAGTGAACTATGGCCTATTTATGCATGGTTACAATTATAAATAATGGATATCATAGAATTTAATCAGGGATATTTTCAGGTGTGGATTAATGACTGTTGTTGACTGTTTCGAGGGTTGAAGTTGAAGATTGATGATTAAAGCTCATCAGCTAAGATCAGGGAAAGTTCTTTAAAAGTATTATATATATATAAAGAGCATCATCCCATGACTTGAAAAATTTCACAATTGTGACAGGTCAGGCAGATCTAATCATGTAGAAGCTTTCTGAACAAATTGTGCAGCATGCTTACATCTTGAAGAATTGATTAAAACTGACTAAGATTTGACAAATGAGCGTGCTTTTTAGCGGGCCCTTGTTTTTTATCATCCTTTTTGATTTAATATCGGATGAAACAGTTTGTCTTTCATCCTCAACGCTCTTCAGACGGACTGATAAATTAGTTTTCATCTGACGATGGAATCTAACTCCACCAGCAAACAATTGCGGACTAAAAAAGACTGCTTTTAATCATCCGACAAAAAGACATTTGCGGATGAAAAAAGAGTTCTGATCACAGTAGAAAAAAGAGTTATGATCACAGTAGAAAAAAGAGTTCTGATCACAGTAGAAAAAAGAGTTCTGATCACAGTAGAAAAAAAGAAAAACTCAGATTTGACAGAAACCATCCTGTTCCAAGCAATCTGTGATGTTTGATCACAGTTTGACTTTTAAAAAAAAGGGTGAATAACAAGATATTGCATATAATAAAGCATTTTTGACAATTATGTATTAGTTTTTTGAATTCTTTTGATAGGCCTTGTCCTTTCAAAAAAATCCGCCAAACTGTTTCTTACTCAAAATTAGATAAGTATAAAAACAAACGTGCGGCAATATATTCTTTTTGTTTGTTTTTTTCCACTTGCATTTAATTTTGAAAAGAAAAAAAGTTTCGCAGATTTTTTAAATCGAGTCTATCAGATTGCCTTTCAAAAAAATCTTACATATTTGTCAAAAATGAGATTGCTAAAAAATGCTTTATTATATGCAAGATCTTTGCTATTCGCCAATTTTTGTACTCACCCTATACATTTTTCGATTTTCTCTTTTCGGCTGATTTTTCTCTTTTAGCCGTTGTTTCGGCGGATGAGTTTTCCTTGAAAAAGTATTAAAAAAAAAACTACTCGGCAAATTAAAGAATTTTGAGTAATGGACACGTGATTGAATTCAAATGAAGAAAACCATCGCAATTTTTGTGCAGTGGGTATCGAGATCAGTCATCAAGCAGTCAAGCTAAGCAATATCTCGTTAAAAAATTTCACTCTCTGACAAAAGAGAACATAGAACCAAAACTAACTCTGAACAAACAAACTTAATTTGTGACGTCACATATGAGTAAACATACCAAGGAAGTATTGTCTTTTTCACTAAAAACCTTACCTTGGAGATTAAAAACACTGGTTTAAAATTTATTCAACAATATTATTAATGACAGTAATAAAATATAAATATTCAAAGAGCAACATTGATCCAAGTACTACAGTGAGAACCAGAAAACTGTGGAATAGGATGAAGATATTTTAGCAAACTATTGTGTATTTGATGATGTTATAAAGTTATATACAGCCAATCTCACATATAAGAATACATAGCAAGAGCGCATAAAATGTCGTCTTGAAATTTATTAAAAAATGTATGACAGCTGTTATGCTTTATCATTGGTCTGCACAAAATGAAAGCTGCTGAGATGTTTGCAACTTTAAAAGGTTGAAAATGATTTTTGAAAATGTTTCCAAATATCAATTAGAGCCTTAAGTTTTTTTGGTAATTCTTAAGAAACTGCTTTTTTATTCAAGGTTTGTTAATAGCCCTGAAGTATGCAGGACAGCAATTAATATAGTCCACAATTGCTATGTGTCATGCTCAATTAGCTATTTAAAATCATAATTTGCGTCTATTCCACTGTTTTTTGGGATCCACTGCATAATTAGAGAAACAGTCGGAACAACAAAAGACGGAGCTTAAATTCCTAGGTTAAGTTTAGTTTAACTTTAAAAGTAGAACTTAAGTTCAGTCTGAGAGAATTCACAACATTCAGATAGTTATAATTGTTTCTAAAAGTGTATAGTTCAAGAAACCATTAATGGATTATTTTTTTCTTTTCCCAAGCCTAATATTTTTATTGAGAGAATTTTATTTGTAAACTATATTGTCCGTTTGTTTACTGCAGTGTACCGTTTAGTGTACACTAGTACATGCAGCAGGGGAAAATATGTTCTTCTTTAAAAAATCAACAAAATTGAGTCATTGTTCCACCCCCCAAAAATTGGTCAAAAGAATGATAAAGAGTTTAAAGTATATCATCCGGGAATTTACGTACAGGGTTTCATTTTAAGATTTTTTTCAAGATCAGTTTAAGTGTTAACAGATATTATGCAGATTAACTGTTCAAAAGGGGTGTTCAACGTGAGTTTAGGAACTGGTAAGCGTATCATCAACGATTAGCAACAGTGACCTGACTATGACGAAAATGTCGTTGCAGTTATTAATTTGCAAAAATACACGACTGGAATATAAATAGGGACTGTATACTAGTTTGAGTAAATCTCTATCTATGTTTAGTGGCATGGGAGATTCACAATGGTACTTGAATCTTTATTTCATCAAGTATGTATAATGTTTGTTTTCCACCAGAAGATTTCTTTTTATTTAATTCTAGTTTCTTGATTAAAGTTACCATACTCATCATGCCGCAGAGACAATTAAGAATTTTTTCAGAATCACGCCCCTCACATCACGTTGTTATTGAACTCTTAAAATTACACTTACAGTCCCTTTAAAGAAAAGATTGAATGTTGCGTTAACAAACTTATTTGTAAGTATTTGTTTTCATTTTCCCGCCAAAAGTTTGTAAATGGTTTACAATATATATAGAGTTAAAATCTTAGAGAAATAGTTTAAAATGCAATAAAATGTAACAATATAGATGATATACACACATATAGAATATAGATAGGATCTTATATAATACATTGACAAGGAAAGTTGGATTAAAGGAACTGTCTCCGTAATTCCTAGTGACCATCCATGTAAAAAGGAGCATGTCCTCTTCATAACTTTTGACTGAGCAACAATGATGTAATTTTGCACTTGAAAGATATAGGGGTAGGCGATAATATCAATACAACGAAGACGACTTTCGATTAAAATTTTGATTTATATCAACCTGTTAAACAGTATGGATACATATTAACATAGAAGTCAATTGAAAAGCTGTCAATTACTTGTGGACTTTAAATTCGAGAAAAGCTTATTTACAATCAAAACTTATTGTATTGATATAATTGCCTACCGCTGTAGAGAAAGAACAGTTATTGGTGTATACCCCATTGCTGCTCAGATTATAATTTTGTGGGTATTGTTGTCAATTGGGCATGATAAAACTCTTTAAATGATCGGGGTCAATAAAAATCATGTGAACAGTCCCTTTATGTGGGGGTTTGTTTACATGCGCCAGCATGAAACATATTAAATTAAATTAAGTTCCATTTTGATATGTTTAATCTTACAGGTAAAGAATAATATTACGAAGGTTAAGATAAAACGTTTTGATCTAAATTGGTCCAACAAGTTTGGAATTAATACTTTTGTTATGGTTACACTGTTTTATTCCATTCTCATTAGAGAAAGTCTTGATAAATTCCATTGATTGATAAATTGATTGATTGATTGACGGAATAATAATTACTGATTAGACGGATAAGACAATGTTTGACAAGTTGACTTGAAATCCCCTAAAGTTTGTCCGATTGAATCCTGGATTTTGCGGAAGTTATCCCTGGAAGGATTGATATTCCTTAAACTTCTTGCAACTGAGGCCGGAAATGGAGATGTGAGAGTTGGGATGACCGGCGTGGTGGCTTGGGACTGACCGGAAGCGGAGGGGCTTGGCATTTGATTTGGCATGGTTGGGTTTGGTATGTGTAGATCACGTGGTGGCTCCCGGGACTGTACTCGCCTTATGCCCAGGGTTGGTTGAGGAATGTTGGAATGCGCTACTACCTCCCTACCACCTAGCGGTCCACCAGGGTAAACACCACGTCCTTCCATTGCTTCTTGAACACGACTTCCCATTCTGCTTGAAGGTCTGAAATATAAAGAAATAAAGAAAATATATATAAAAATCTATTACGGATGTTTTTCTTAAAAAGAGAGAATTCAGAGTTAAAAAATCTGTTTGCTTTCTAAATTCCCCCAAAAAACATTAAAAATTAAAATCATTATTTTAAGTGTTTAGATGACGTTATTGCGCAAGTTTTTAAAAGCTCTATATCATTAAAAATTGCCCTTTAAGAAATGCAAATATCACAAATATAAACAAAAATATACCTAGAGTTGAGAATTACAAGTTCCTTGTACGGTTGTTCCACAAAGAAGTTTGATTTGATGTTGACTAGTTCTTTATGAGAATGATTTTCCTCAGGACTAAGAGTGTAGGCCACAGAACCGGTTTTACTTTCACGTCGATGCAATTGTAGTGATTCAATGCTACCGCAGGGTTCTAGAATTAAATTGTCTATAACAGTCGGGAACTTGTCCGGGGGGGATGGCTGACATTTTTTGTTTATTCAAGGCAGTGGGGTCAACCCCTTTGGTTATAATTGTTTTCACTGATAAAGGGGAGGGGGGCTGCGCCCATACAACCCCACCTTTATACGCCTCTGGCCTTTAAGCATAGGATGTGATAAATGTTTTAACTTGGATAGTTACTAAAATTGAGCTTACAAAATGATGCTGCTTTAATCAAAGACGATTTAGAAGTCGTCAGATAATTGCCATGTTTTAAGGGACACCCTGAATTTATATAATATACCTGTACTGGCTGACAGTGAACTTGGAGATTTGAACGGTTTCAGCTTGGTATCACTCTGTTTCCTGTTTGTTGTCAAATGCTTGGTGGTCAGACCCTTTGTTTTGTCCTGGGGAGCTGACCCATTGACCTCCTGGTAGGGGGATAAACTGTGGTAGGAGGTCACACCTTCAACTTGAAAAAATAGAAGTTTTTCAATCAAGCAATCATTCATCATACATTCATAATACTTTTTAGAGAATAAAATATAAAATCAAGTATGTCTTGAGAGAGTTTGAATAAACCTTTTTTGTAGATTATGACAGCACTTTTGCTCAGCTGAGCAAGTTAAAGGTTTTCAGGGCACAACGGTTGCTGATCCNACAATTTCCTTTCACGCCCCTGTACCTGCCATTCTTTAATATTTGGAAAGAAAAGAATTCAAAATAAATCATCCCGAATTCTCTCCGTTTGTGCTTCTTACCTGAGTTATCAAGGAGTTTAAATCTCTTCCTAGCGTATTTACTCCTGAGGAGAAGAGAGATGAGATACACGAGGAGAATAATCACGATCAAACTCACACAGATAAACACTTTCTCCAGCAGGAAGGATTCAGAGGGAACACTCGGCACAGCCGTTCCAACAACAATACTGAAATTATTGATTATATTTGTGACTTTCCAATTATAGAATGGCACATACGATTTACAACAGTACCGTTAATCAACAATACATGTGATAGCTATATTCTTCTTATTGATTATTTTCAATTGTGGTTTCTTTCTGATGTGACTTGCGACATTCTGCTTCAGAACCAAAAGAGAAAACTGTCAGAATTAATCACTTTTCAAGCTAGAAACATGACGATATCTTCCACATCATTAATCTTGTTCAGCTAAAAGTTTAAATGAGTACCGTTGAAATCTCCCTTTTTTAATGTAAGGTCACTTTAATTACAGACGGTCCCTTTAATTAGTTTACATTAATTTGATTGTGCTATAAATACATAATAGTTCGATAGGAATGGGAAAATAGAAGCTCAATGTCAAATTATGTCCAAATATTCTAATTTTGATAAGCAACAGTGGGAGGCGATTTCAATAGAATGATTTTTTAAAAGTTTTGATTGTTAACAAGTTTTTTTTCGAGTTTAGCTGTAATCAAAGAGAAGCTTTTTTAATTCACAGCTTCTCTTGACTTATCTATGTTTATGTGCTTCCATGCTGCTTAACAGCTTGCTTTACATCAAAATTGATATCAAAAGTCGTCTTCATTGCATTGATATAATCGCTTATCGCTGTATGGAAGCTCCAAAAAACCCCGCCAAATCTGGCATTTTCAAAATGTATTTAGCTCGAAATGATCTGAAGAAAAAACATGAGAAAACTAAAGTTATTATTTACAATTTCTAATTAAGACCGTTCTAATTAGCCATTCATCCATATATAACCTAATTGATTGTGATTTCTTTCATAACTAACGAGCATAATTAATTATGAAAATATTCCTGATAAGTTTGTTTTTGTTATATTGTAATATATTATAAAAGGGACAATTTACTAATTTCTAGCTGGTCCATACTAAATATCCCTGACTTGTGACTGGCTTTCGTGGTTTTTTTTGCGTAAACTATAACTTAAATCCGCAAATAATAAAACTTGTATTATTTCATAAATGTACGTTTATGACGCAATAAAAATGTTTTCAAATTCAAAATTTTAAAATTCGGAATAGTTTTTAAATTTGTTGAATAATCTTAAATTCAACCATTTTAAAATTAGACTGTTCATTAAAAGATAGATAGATACTTTTAAAAAACTTTTCATGAATTAAAGGGACTGCAATCGTAATTTCAAGTAAGTGGCAAGTCCGATTCTAAGCAGTACCCTTTAAACAAAGAGAATAGAATATATATTAGAGTGGAATTAAGACAATCCCTCGGAATGAGTTTTGCCAGTCCCTTTCAGCCTGAAACGGAGTTCAACGTGTACAAATCATGTAAATGTTCACAAATTATATGCAGTATTAATACAGTATGCTCCCTAGACTATCCATTTCAATTTCGAATTTTTTAAAGCTGTTAAATAAACTTTATTAAATGAATTAGGCGAATAAAAAACATCATTTGATTTATAGTTATAACGGAAAATCATCGTTTGTAAAGTGAAAGGCATAGAGTCTATAATGTGAAATGATCATTGGTCAATTATGAAACCAGCCTATTTCATAATTTGGTTTTCTTTTAATATTAATTTTAGATTTTTCCATGGCCTAAAAGGTTATATAGACGAATTTGTGAAGTACACCTGCAGTATGGAAACAGTACAACAAAATGGCCGTTTTACACTTTTTTTTTAGTAAATTACACTCTAATATATATTCTATTCTCTTTGCCTTTAAACCTTTGCCTGATTAAGAATGTCCTTTTTCTTTGAAAATTGATTATTTTTTATTGTAGTTTCTTTATAATGTGACTTGCGCCATTCTGCTAATGAGATCCTATGGAGAAAATTACCCGAATTAAAGGGACCGTTCACTTATTTGGGTTATTTTAGGGTAAACTTAATAGCCTTTTAGCTATTCATAGGTATTAGTTTAACTTTTCTCAAACAACTGTGGCCTGAGCAAAAGCCGATTTATCATTCAGAATTCCAGCGCAAAGGTATGATAACTTTGCATTTACACTATTTGATGCTTTTTGTCATAGTCATGGAATTTTAAAAATTTAAAAATATTAAATTAAATTGTAGTATCTAATATTTAATTGTAGATATCTTTAATGTTTTTTAAAAATTATTTTTAAATTGTCTTTTTTCAAAATATAACTTATTTTAAACATTTAAACAGTTTCCATAGGCTTCCCCAAGAATTTCCGTGATTTATAGAAGAGTTGGAATCTAGGAACCGGTTTCTAGGAGAGAGAAAGTCGTCTTTGTATAAACGTGTTAATTTATTAAATCATATTTAAACACAAAAAAACGTTACTTTCTTGCAAATTCTACAATCGAAAGTTTTTATATTTTATTATATAATGGCTGACACATGATGTCATTGAAATATGATAATTTTAGATTTTATGGGGCTGTTGTTCCTGAAAAAAACGTTTACATAGTGTCTATGCAAAGGTATCAAAGTTGAATAAAACATTTATAGAATTTCCTTTCCCCGAAATAGGTCCACTGTGACCTGCTCATTTCAAGACTCTTTTATAGAAAAAAATTCAGTTAAAAATCATAAAATTCTTTGCAAAATCTAAAAATGAAAAAAAACGAGAATTCCACTGTTTTCTGATTCCCCTGTACATACTTACTTTTAAGTTACGAAACCGGCCTTTTACACTATTTCTTTATTTTTTATCATTTTTCTTGTAAAACTTTCATTTTATATAAACTTTTGTTAAAAGAAAAGTTTAATGAATTAGTTGCAATTTCCACTACGAAGTTTAAATAAATGTTTGTTAAAAAAAGGTGAAATTATTCAAGGGATAGCTCTAGAAATAAATTAATCACAACAATTCTTAGCAATATTCCAAAATCATCAGAGAGATTGAAGATGACAATCATTCCAGAGCTTTATGGACACCGTTTAATTTCTCATTTTAAAAAGTACTGCAGCATGCAATCCTTACTGCATAAACCATAGATTAATTAAAATAACAGATAGGACACTATAGATGTCGTCTGTTCAAGATTTATCAGTATTTCGTTCACAATATCCCTGAGGCAGAAGCGTAGTCGGCGTAGAACAGGCTCTCTCTCTGTCTTGTAATTCTACAGAGAGAGAGCCTGTTCTACGCCGACTACGTTTAACTCCTTTGGGCCAGTGCCTCAGGGTTATTGTGAACGAAACGCTTAAAAAGACGACATCTAGTGTCCTAGTTGTTATATTAATCAATCTATGGCATAAAGAAACACATTCTAAACTCTAGCAGAAGATATTTTCTGCGAATCACAGTTTTTTGTAGTATCAAACACAAAAATCATTTACAAAAACTTTATTTTAATTTCTTTGGGACACCCTGTATCTATTTATCTTATCTAAGACCTACTAGAACTGGGTCTTCCACATAGACAGGCGGATACAGGATTTAAGTGAGGGGGGGACCCCCCCCCTGTCAAACACATATTTTTATTTCATCATTATACAAAAGCAAACAAGGATTTAGTTCAAAATTGTTTATTTTTCAGCAAGGAAGGTACCCAGCCTAGGATCCAATAAAGAGTGCACTGCCATGGGTAGAAGGATTGTAAACAAATAAATAAATCTTTTCACAAACTACGTTTTCAATTACTATATCTGCAGTTAAGTCCCTAGAGATTTATGGTGTCAGTGTTCCTTTATAGAGAATTGAAACGAATGCACTGAAAAGTATTTTCATATTCTTACATCCTTGGAACCCGATGTCGTAGTTCTTTGATAATTTTAGTTATGATTATATAATCATCATTTTAAAGATCACACGTTTACAAAATCAGGTTACAAGAATTAGAGTTTGGGCCAAGTGATCAGGTTCTTTGGATTTAGATGTAAGTAAACTATTGTTACAAATATTTAACTACGCGTTTTTTTACATCTTTCCAGCAAAGCTAGCAACATTTTTCGGCAATTCTTTTTAAATTACTAGTTTAAAAGTAAGCAAAGCGGATCTGTTAATTGTCAAATGCTGAAGTGTTTCTGCTGTTTGAAAGCTTTGTAAAAAGTCGTCCTAATTGTATTGATATATACGACGACGACTTTATACATGATTCTAAGACACTAAGTTATTCACCTGGTTTTGGGATTTAGGGATTCAGGATCAATCGGCATAAATCCCTTTCTCTGTTCGTTCCCCTGGTTCTCTTGGTTCTCCAGGTTCTCATTAGGATCCTCGTATCCAGGGTAGGGGTGAACATAAGGATGGTTTTCATACGAGTCCAATCTAAAAAAGTTGGTTGTCAACTCAAAAGATAAATAAATCTATAACTTACATCTTCAGGGTTACCCACAAAGGATTAAACTGCAGAGTCGACTGTATAAAATTTATATTGTCTGTCTCAATATACTTATGATTCTAAGAACCGTAAACCTTTACCAAATTATTACATAAGCCATAAAAAGATTATTTTTAAGGCTTGATTTCATTCTGGAATTGTCAGAATTAAAGAGTTTCAGGTCGTCTTTACATTCTCATCCTTTGTGGATAACCCTGTACAGTCCTTTTACGGAGACAAGTTGAAAGCAACTGTACCTTGGATCCTGGACATCAAAGGAAGGATTTTCATAAACTGGATCCAGTATACTGTACTCATCCTTCTGAGAATATCTACCACTAGAATAATAATTTCCAATATGATCAGTCGTTGCAGATGACGTTGTATCCACCGGTTTTGTTGTTGTGTAAACATAGATTGTATTATAGCTCTGAGTTCTGATTGGCGGGGGTTGAACGGCGGGTTCTTCTGGAAAATCCTCAATATTACTTCCATATTGAGCTTCTTCCTTCTCCTCGTGGATCAGCTGATTATCTAGATGGGCATCCATCTTGGATTTGTAATGGGCATCTTCAATATCCTCATCCGTTTGCGCATTTACTACATCCTGAACTGTAGCTCCGGAACGATTGCTGTTCAGCATTTTGAAAATACTCATTATAGGTCGCTCCTTAGTCGTTTTCACGCTATTTCCGGTCGTCTCGTTCTGTTTGAATAGGAGATTAAAAACAGTAAATTTTAAAAGAATTGTATTTCAATCTTTGATGATTTCTAATTTTCATGCTCAAGCGTAAAGTTTTAAATTTTAAAGGATTTCAAGTTTAAAAAATACTCTTTATCTAACGATGAAAACCAGAAATTCTGAGACTCATGAAATTTTAATTATACTTCCTTTAAATAAATTTACCTTCTAAGTCTTTCTAGAATTTGGTTTTCTTGTAATTTTTTGCAATTTCAAAAATTGTAAAAATGAAAGTTTTGAAATATTCTAATATTGTACCGTTTATNATAATAATAATAATAATAATAATAATAATAATAATAATAATAATAATAATAATAATAATAATAATAATAATAATAATAATAATAATAATAATAATAATAATAATAATAATAATAATAATAATAATAATAATAATAATAATAATAATAATAATAATAATAATAATAATAATAATAATAATAATAATAATAATAATAATAATAATAATAATAATAATAATAATAATAATAATAATAATAATAATAATAATAATAATAATAATAATAATAATAATAATAATAATAATAATAATAATAATAATAATAATAATAATAATAATAATAATAATGATAATAATAATAATAATAATAATAATTATAAATAATGATAGTAATAATAATAACAATAATAATGATAATAAGGATAAGGATGGTTTGATATTGGGGTGAGAAATAAATAAGCTTAAAAATTCTAAATGCAATTTCTCAATTCTCTTTTCTAAATCTCGGGTCTAAAATAAAAAGAATAGTTACGAGGTCGCAAAGTTGTACCTGTAAAGACTGTAGAGAATCACTGATTCCAAAAACAGGTTGACCGTAAACCTCCTCCTTCTAAAATAGGTCAAGCTTAAAACAAAAGAGCAAGGCGCTACTATAGTGCCCCTCCCACCCCCACACTTAGAAAAAAATTAAAATGCAGAACAGGGTTAAATAACAAAATTTCTTCTTACATTCAAAAATTTTAAATTATCAAATTTCATTCTTTTCAAATGTTTCATAATTTCCCACCAAACAAACTCAACTGACGACAAATGAACCTCTATTTGCATTCATAAAACTTAAAAAGACGAAAAATCATTAAATAAAAGATCAAAAACGTAAACCACAAAAAATCTATAGAAAATGGCAAACATTGTTTACCGTTGATACTCTCATTCAAATATTGAAAAGAAACCGTGGAAAATGTCAAATTTTCTTTTATCTGAGTAAAAATTATATTATTATTAAAAATCGACAATTTTTGCATTCAATTTTTTAGACATAAGAACAATTTTAAAACAGACATTTAAACGTTGTTAAGTGTGAAAATGGATTAAAATTATAACGGTTTTACCCAAAGAATTTAGTACTGTATAAAGACTAGATATCTTTTTACAAGTGAATGCATTAAAACAATAGTTACTAGAATTTCTCTCAAATGGAATGATTTATTTGATGTACTGTCCCGGTTTGCATTATTTGGTCTACATATGTACTGTACATCTTGCTCTAGCTACTTAAAAGTCGGCCCGGTTTTAATCTTTAGTTTTACCTCTTGTTGTGCCGGAGAGAAATCAGACTGGAATTTGACCTGTCCGGCCTCCCCGGCCCCCTCAGATTCATCGTAGTCGTCGTTGGTGGAATCCGCCCAGGAATATGAACTAGACGCGGCAGTAGCGCTCATTTAATATTCATAATATTCCTTTTCTTTTCCCTGATTAATCATTGAAAGAACTGTAAACATAAGAATTAGATACCCTCCGGTTAAGAAGTGGCTTTTCTAATTCACAACAGTACGATTAAAAACTTGATTATTTTCAATTAAGATTTTTCTATGAGGTGGTTTGCGCAATTGTGCACCAAAAGATTGTGGAAATAATAAACACACTATAAGCTAGAAAAACTAAAATATCTTCTTCATCACATTTTTGATCAGAAAAAGGTTTAAAGAGAAAATGTTTGAATCGGAATGCCCCTAAAATTCTTTTTGTTTACACTAATTAACCATTAATTAACGGAGTTCCCAACAATAAAACTAATTAAATCAATCGAGTTTCTTTCTTTTTATGTCATCAGGTATTCACGCTTGGAAATAGAAAAAGTTATTTACTTATTTTATATTTGTAAAGAGTCCTCAAGAAATACAGAAACTTACGTCATAAAGCTAAACGAAAGTGAATTTTTAATTACTCTGAAGCGAGAATACAGAAATGCAGAGTAATAAGTAAGATAGTTTATAACTTCTAAGCAACAAGTTTTTATGAATGATTGCATCTTCAGTTTAAAGCAAATGTTGCAAAAAAAATAACAATTATTAGTTTTATGCAAACGAAAAGTAGAAAAGACTTTTACATTTTATGTTATTTTTAAATTAAGTCCTGAAACTCTGTTGTCAATAATTACTCTCTGGTTTACTTTTTATTACATTAATTAGCTTTCTTTGGGAAATAATATTCCTTCAATAGCCAATGTGCCTTCATGAGCTATGGGGAAAAGATAAGCAACAAAGATTTAGAAATGTTTGATAGTTTGAATATTTTAGTTTTAATCCTGAAAAGTATAAATATCTCAGTTTTTATCTGGAATAGTTTAAATATTTCAGTTTTTATCTGGAATAGTATAAATATCTCAGTTTTTATCTGGAATGGTTTAGATATTTCAGTTTTTATCTGGAAAAGTATAGATATCTCAGTTTTTATCTTAAATAGTTTATATATCTCAGTTTTTATGTGGAATAGTTTAGATATCTCTGTTTTTATCTTAAATAGTTTAGATAACAGATTCAGAACGAATGGGATTCTCAACCGTAACAGGGATATTTTACAACTCTGCAACCTCCCAATTGTACGGAATGAGCTTGAACCCCCTTTAATCAAAGAAATATCAAATCTCAATGCTTTCTGTTGTGAACTTCAACAATTCTCATTTTTAAATCTGGAAAAGTATATATACTGGTAAATTTTTATACACGTGGGATATCCATGTTTTTATACTTGAAGTTGTTTTATAGATGATTTGATGTGTCCTTGTTTTACCCTTATAAAACTCTAAAAAGTGCAGTTATATGTTTATCTAAATATTCAGACTTTTATTGACTATATATTCTAAAAATTGATATACCTTTGTTTATTATTTTTATTCTCTAAAGGTGAGAACAAGAAACCTGTGAAATATGAAGACGACATTAAAGCAATAATTAAGTGTATTTGACGCTATTACAAATTAAATACTTCATACTGGTAGTTTTATAAATCACTTATAAAGTGAAATGAGTCTATTTAACTGCAAAATTGCTGTGTTTCTTTGGACAATTACTTGTCATAATTTGAGTCTAGAGGTCGTCTTCCTATTCCAGAATTACTCTAAGAGCAAGCTGAATATAACATGTCTACTCTAGTATTGTATACTCTAAGAACCAGATGAATATAACATGTCTACTCTAGTATTGTATACTCTAAGAACCAGCTGAATATAACATGTCTACTCTAGTATTGTATACTCTAAGAACAAGATGAATATAACATGTCTTCTCTAGTATTGTATGCTCTAAGAGCAAACTGAATATAACATGTCTACTCTTGTATTGTATACTCTAAGAGCAAACTGAATATAACATGTCTACTCTAGTATTGTATACTCTAAGAACAAGATGAATATAACATGTATACTCAAGCATTGCATACTCTAAGAGTAAGCTGAATATAACATGTCTACTCTAATATTGTATACTCTAAGAACAAGATGAATATAACATGTCTACTCTAGTATTGTATACTCTAAGAGCAAACTGAATCTAACATGTCTACTCAAGTATTGTATACTCTAAGAGCAAGCTGAATATAACATGTCTACTCTAGTATTGTATACTCTAAGAGCAAGCTGAATATAACATGTCTACTCTAGTATTGTATACTCTAAGAGCAAGCTGAATATAACATGTCTACTCTAGTATTGTATACTCTAAGAACAAGCTCAATATTACATGTCTACCCTAGTATTGTATACTCTATGAACAAACTGAATATTACATGTCTACTCTAGTATTGTATACTCTATGAAAAGGTTGAAAACGTTGTCTACATTTTCTTTTATTTTCCTTGACAAAAGAAAATGTTTGTTGTACAGTATTCTCATAAAATTAAATTACTCCCACCATGTTTTCTAGAAAATACCAATTTACTTTTTAAATTATTTCAACTTTTCAGGATCTGAACTGGTAGTTTCTTTTTAATGATAACGTATGTGTTTTTTGTTATAAAGAAACTGAGTCTTTCCCAGTAACTATGATTTTCAAATCAAATATTTACACCAACATGTTGCAAAGATATAGGGATTAGAAAATTAGAGTTTAAGAGTTAGAGGATTAAAGAGTTCCAGATTGCCATTAAAAAGTCTCATGTTTTGTGCTTTACCCTGTATACATATATTTTAAGGATATCGTGTATTTGACATAAACTTGATTATATTAGTAAAAGTACACAAGGGTATATTTGAACATGTAATATATAAATTATATTAAAAATCGTGGTGTCGTCATCAAATATTAACTTTACATAACAAACTCATTTTATTTTACAGTGTAAAATCAATCGTTATTATAACTAACTTTTCTTTTAAAGAAGTAAATCATGATTTATTAGTTCGACCCTCCCACGAGGATTTAACAGTTTGGTCCTCATTCCAACGAGCTGTAACGTTCGAGCACAATTTGACCTTTTAAGCCAAAACTTTTTCTTTGCGTTTTTACTTTTATGTCTGCGTTTGCGTTTTAAATGAAAAAATATAAAAAAGAAACTCCGCAAGTTTAAAAGTTTTTCAATTTGAGACCAAAACTCGATTGAATACAAACAGTAAGTCACTTAAAGAGAACCGCAATCAAATTAAATCAATTTTCGAACTGAAAATCAAGGACAAAGGTTTAAATGGTAACATTGTGAATCTGACATGGAACTCAATTTAAAGTTACGTCGACAGTCTCATACAAGAAAATATTTCATTTGCAATTTTATCTTTTGAAAGATTTCCTGAAGAAAGATCCATTTAAGAATTCTCGGAAATATTTTTTAAAGTCTAAAAACGGAAATATGAAATGTTGATGGGATGAAATATGAAATGTTGATGAGATTAAATATGAAATGTTGATGGGATGAAATATGAAATGTTGATGGGATGAAATATGAAATGTTGACGGGATGAAATATGATATGTTGATGAGATGAAATATAAAATGTTGAGGGGATGAAATATGAAATGTTTATGGGATGAAATATAAAGCTACAATTTCAGATGTTAGATAGGGCTAAGGTTCACTTTTCCTAAATTAGTTATGGAGCAAATATCTATGATAATTTTTTTCGTCAAAGAGATTTCTGTAATTTTGTTCACTCCTTCTTTACGGATTGATTTAATAGATTTGTAACTTTTTCATCATTTCTAAACAATGATGAAATCTGCAAGTTTTTAAAAACCCCGCTTTTAAAGTAAGTAAGAAAAAAGTGAAAAAATAAAAGTCTACGCCATCAATTACTAGTAAAACAGGTATTTTGTTAACTAAATTCGTGCTTTAAATACCTTTAGGTTGAGTACAAGATTTTCTGAAGATGAAACCCTAGAAGTTATTATTAGATTAATTTATACAGTTCTTTTCTATTCTATTCTATTCTATTCNTATATATATATATAGATTATATCATAATATATTATATTCTACATGATATATCTAATCAGTAGTTTTACAGCAAACTTATTATTATTATTGTTAGTAAGCTATTATTATTTAATTGTATTCAGAGAATTTAACATTTAAAGGGACTAGGGACTGTAGACGTAATAACATTAGATATCCCATTTCTAGACTGACCGATTCAGAACGGTACCCCCTGTAATTCTGTGTCTTGTAATCTACTAAAAAGATATTAGTATTTTATAAGTATAAGTTTACAGTGTGCACTCGAGTCTCCCTGTACTTAGCTTTTGCAGCTAGAAGAATACAGACATATCAATTATCAAGCAAAGTTTTTAAAGGCACTGTTGGTAATCGAACATGACACTCATTAAATAAAGGGTAACTTGAAATTACGTCTATATTCCTTTCGATGACATTGTGTTAATAGAAAATCAATGTATTTGTTGAGACATGATTTCTGAGCTTGTTATTGATAATTTATCACACATCCCCACATGTTCTATAGTACGTTAACAATACAACAATAAAATAATACATCAGTACAACATGTCAGCAGTACAACAGTACAAAAACACAAAAACACAACATTACATCAGTGCAACAGTACAACAGTACAACAGTACAACAGTACAACAGTACAACAGTACAACACCACAACGTGCAACAGTACAGCATTGCAATAATAAAACAGTACACCAGGTCTATAGTAATAAAGTACATCTTTGACGTACTTAGAGTTTAAGAACGAGAAGAGAAAAGAAATTAAAACCTTTAAGTTCTGCAAATATTTGTGTTTGAAAGATCGTAAGAAAAGCAGTGCAAAAACACATCCTTAAATATTCGTACAGGGTGTTCTTTTAATATTACCAATTTTTCAAATTACTTCAAATTTCTTATTGTTTGGAATTTTTCCAATCTGTAAAAAAATTAGAGTTATCAAAATATGAACGTTTTGTTGTATACAATGAAAATTCACAATTCTAAAACAAAAGATTGCGCTAATTCAGTTATTTAATTTGATATAATTTGCTAGTTTATAGAAGAGAATTTCGCTAAATTAAATGATTTAGAGCGAGCGCGAAAAAAATGATAGAAATTTTTTTTTAAAGCAATGTTTTATTAAGCAATGGCAGGAAGACGACATTTATAGCGTACAAATCCCGTTGTGCATTCTAGAAAACTGGGGCGTCATTCAGATTTTATTTAGCAAGAACTCAATTGTATAGTAAAAGAATTTTTCAACGAACTAAATTTCAAAAAGTCGAATGAACATTTTCGCGTGTTTTCATTCGCTGAAAACTCTACTAATAAGGGGAAGAGGAAGGAAAATAAAAAGTTTTATCATTAAAGGGACTGTATACGTATTTTCATGTGGCATGTCCGATTCAAAAAGGTACCCTTCAAGCTTCTATCTGGATATCAAAGAGGACGATTTTGTTGTTTTCGCTCTTGTAAAGCTGTAATCGAGAAACCACATTTAAAAGAATCATTTTTTAAGCTAGACAAACAAGAATTTATCATTCATCTTTGATAAGACGAAGGTTTAAACGGCACAACTATTGAAATTAACCTAACAGTCCCTTTAATGTTATATGTTCCCTGGTATCCTCCAGTACTGGTCTAACAGTCCCTTTAATGTTATATTTCCCTGGTATCCTCCAATCCAATACTGGTCTCCATCATAGAAAAGTAAATATGTCAATTATGATGTGATAATTAAGATTGGTTACAACCACCAATGACGTCAAACAGTAAAAGGTCGCCATGCAACCAACTTTTTGTCAGAGTAGGGTCCGAGGGGGTTAAATTCAATTTATTTGATTAACTTAAATATTGTCTTTAAAGAGGATCAATTCGTACCTGTGATTTTGATAACAGGGATCCCCCAAAACAATGAAAACAAGCAAATTAATTGGTGAGATCTTAAATTCATATTTTTTATGAATGGTGGAAAGTTAAAGGGACTGTAAGCTTAATTTCGAGAGACCCTTCATACAAAGATGACATTGCCCGATTCACAACAATACCCTTAAAACCCTTTATGTGTTCAAAAATGTTAAAGATATTGTAGTTTATTTTAGTATTAATTACTGTGAATTTCTCCCTTGTTTTTTATAAGCAAGAAATAAGCAAGCCACTTTTGCAGAGAAACTACAAATAAGAAAGGAAACAAAATAAACAAAATCATGGATATCTAATTCATACTTGATCAGACCAAGCTTGTAAAGGGTACAGTTGTGAATCTTACACTGTCATCTTTGCAAGAAGAATCATTTGAAATTACAGTTTGGTCCTATCAACCCCTAAAAAATAACCTAGTATGCATATAAATCTGTATAATAAAACTCTTATCTCATTTATATATATTTATATGTCAGCTACAGGCACAGCTGGCCAAACGGCTGAACCAAATTGGCTGAAATTTTATAGGAAACCCATAAGTACCCTGAGGGTATAAGGCGTTAATCATAATTTTTTTTGTGGAATAGTTTTTTTTCAATATTCGATTTTTTTATTCCACGGGCAACGCCGGGCACTTTAGCTAGTACTAGAATAAAATGAGTGTACTGCGCATGCCTGAATGCTTCTTGTTTGTTTCTATCTGTGCAGACAGTGTTTGAGAAGAAGGAGCATGGTTTAACAGTAACAAATCCCTCACGCTGACAGCTTCGACAGGAAGAACAGATCTAAAAAGTATCCTTGTTAATCGGAAATGTACCCCTTTGAAAAATGGAGGGTCTGAGCTATAAAGTGACAGGTTAAAAAAAAAGTGTTGCTCTCACGTGTGGATAATTATTTTGGCCTTAAAGGGACTGTGAGCGTAATTTCTAGTGACCCTCCATGCAAGAATAGAAATTTCCATTTCAAAGCGGCCTACCTGGACGCCTAAAAGATTTTTGTCTTTTCAACTACGAATCAGAGCAATGTTTATAATCTTGAAAACTGATTATTTTTAATTGTAGTTTCTGTAAAAAAGTAACTGCTGGAAAAAGTTATTAGAATTATCAAAAATAAACACTTTTTTAGAAAATAATATTTTCCACAATATTGATCAGATAAAGGTTGCAGGAATACCATTGTATTCGAGCATTGTCATTTTTGTATAAAGGGTCACTTGAAATTACGCTTACAGTCCCTTTAAAGAAAGAGACTTTTATCGGCTCAGGGGTTCATGAGCTATGATCGGACATGCAAACAAACAGACAGACAAACAGATATAGATTTTTATCTTTAGAAAATGATTTTTTGAAAGCATGTAATTGTAAGCTAAAATAATTTGACTTATGATGATTTCTTAAGTCTCCATTCTTCAAAACAAAAATTTGTATTGCACATACAGTTTTTTAAACACATTTTATCATTAAAAAAGTGATCAAAGACAAAGACTATCCTTAAGTCGTCTCCCAATGTCCTGTTTAGTGGAAACCCTGTAGCTCAGTTTCTAATACGTCATGATAAACCCCCTCAAGCTATTCTAAGTAAAAAATCTTATTTGAGTAGATTTTCTTTTTTAATAAACAATTCAATTTACGAGTTAGCAACGGTTCAAGAGAACTTATAAATAAATAAAATAAATTCATGGCACACACAACTTTTATATCTTAATAAATACAGAGAACAACTTTTATATCTTAATAAATACAGAGAACAATTTCTCTTTGTCACAACTTTGAAGAAAAAACTCAACTCAACCTTAACTGAACCCTATACTTGGGTGAAACTTAATCAAAATTTACTTCTTGGAGTTTGTTTATTCAACTTTTAAGGTTTGTGGACTTTTAAAAGGTTAAAAAAAATTTTACTTTGAAAAAAGTTTATTCTTAACATTAGATTTGCTAACACTCGCAAAAACAATACTTTTAAAAAAAATAATTTCTCTTGGGGTAAACCTTTGCATAGTTTTTGAGAAAAAATATTTTACGAATACTGTTTTATAAATGTTGGAATCTTCTTAAGTTCAACTTCATTATAGCATTTGTGAGGTGCCTCTTAAATTCAAAAAAAAAACTTTTTTAAAACTCCTAGAAAAACCAATCACTACTTGCAATGCTGGACATTTTTTACAATATTTTAAATTAATCACCAATAACTGCAAGTTTTTAACCTAAAGAATTTGAAGTTTTAGTGGAGTTTTATTCCTTAAAAATCCGGGGTGTTTTAAACATAATTTTTTATTGTTAATATGGACGGACCTGTTTTTCAATGTCCCAGTAATAGTAGAGAGAAGGAGGTGAAGGACGGTATCTTGTAAGTAAATCATGCTGTTTATACGGGTTCTTCCAAAACCTGGATATAAATACATTTATATGCTGCACTCTGTATCCTTTATCCCTTTGTCTGTATTTTTAGTCCTGTATCCTGTATTTAGTATCGTTGGTTCTGAATCTTTTATCCTGTGTTCTGTATCCTGTATCCTGTATCCTTGTATCCTGTATCCTGTATCCTGTATCCTGTATCCTGTATCCTGTATCCTGTATCCTGTATCCTGTATCCTGTATCCTGTATCCTGTATCCTGTATCCTGTATCCTGTATCCTGTATCCTGTATCCTGTATCCTGTATCCTGTATCCTGTATCCTGTATCCTGTATCCTGTATCCTGTATCCTGTATCCTGTATCCTGTATCCTGTATCCTGTATCCTGTAT
This sequence comes from Eurytemora carolleeae, assembly GCF_000591075.1. NCBI lineage: Eukaryota > Metazoa > Arthropoda > Copepoda > Calanoida > Temoridae > Eurytemora > Eurytemora carolleeae. Next base: position 31,798 of record NW_019398915.1, read on the forward strand.
CCTGTATCCTGTATCCTGTATCCTGTATCCTATATCCTGAGACTGAATGACCTCTATTACTTAGAATGAATTGAATTGAAAACATTTTAAACTTTTTACTAAACTTGCAGATTCAGCATTAAAACATCAGAATATCTAAAATGCAAAAAGTATATCTAATCTTTTTTCGGACGATTGAACTCAAGAATCAATTTAACTTTTTGCATTTTGCAATGAATGTTTTAACGGTATTAAAGGGATTATTAGTTTATTTTTTAAGGAGAATAATGAATTTAAAATATTGAATATAATGGATTACAAGCAGACTTTTAAGCAGCTAGAGTAAGCTGTAGAGTAAGTATACAGACTAAATGAGGCAAACGGTACGGTACACCAAATGAATCAGCCCTTTCTGTTGAAATTATTTAGTGGTATGAATACTCAATTCCATAATAAAAAATGTAGGTTTATGGAAATATTATTAAAATCGAAAATTAAAAACACATTTTTCTAAAAAGCTGGATTTTAGTAACAATATTTATTAAATCCTTCTAATTTTATAAATTTAGATAAAAAGTTTCCCAGAATCCCGGCCCTGAAGGATTTCAAATTTCAATGATTTTACGTGATTTATTTAAAGATGAAGGCAACTTCTTAATTTTTTTCTTTATGTTTATAAATTTTAAAAGTGTGCAAGTAAAAAAAATTTGGAAGGTTTCAGATGTTTTTTAAATGCTCACTTTGAAATTAGGTTCTTTATAAAAGAATGTCATTCACTAAGAAAATATCCTTCAGAATATCGAATGAAAAGAGTTTTTTTACTCTGAGAAAAAGGTTTAACACAATTTTCTTTTTCAAAACCTTTTTTCCTTAAAATTTTAAATTTGAATCTGTTATTTTAAAACCAAAATGTGATCTGTGCAGAGATCTTATTTCGAACATATATTGAATGTTTTAAACCTTAAGTATTATAAATGTTCTGCAGGTTCAAGCTGAAAATTTATAGGTATTCAATATTCAAATGGTCCAATCCACTTAAGTATTGAAATTTATACACACTTTACAGATTATAGACGATCAGAAAAATCTAGAATTTTTTAATGATGGAAAAAATTCTTCAGTAAATATTGTTGAAATCAAATATTATTAAATGCATGATTCCAGGTATAAAAGTCAATTTATTTTGTTATTTGCCACTTAAAAAATTCTAATATTCGTATCAACAAATAATAAAATAATTTCCTAGAACATGGTGTTCAATCAGGTTTTAGTGAAGTTTTAGTTTCCAAACGTGTCTTTATGTAAAGTACAACCGTTTAATTAGGGGTCTGCATATAATTAAGATAATTATTAATCGAATTTATTAGATAGGCATACTCTCTCTGGTAAGACATAAGCTATGTCTAGCTTTTTATTTAATAATCAAGTGCCGGGGATCCTAAGTGTGTTAATAAATCGAGTAAACATTTTGTTAAATCAGCTTCAAAATATTTTAACCTGCTTCATAACTGTTCTGCAAACGTTAGAGCTATTTATTTAAGTTTACAACAAAATTTAGGTAATTTATATTCATAAAAAATAATTTAACCAAGTTAATTATGTTTTATTTAAGTTCATACATTCCTTTTAAACTAAGAACGGGAACCGTTGATGGCTCAAAAAATAAGAGCAGAAACCTTTGATGGCTCGGAAACTGAGACCAGAAACCTTTGATGGCTCGGAAACTGAGACCAGAAACCATTGATGGCTCGGAAACTGAGAGCAGAAACCATTGATGGCTCGGAAACTGAGAACACAAACCTTTGATGGCTCGGAAACTGAGAGCAGGAACCATTGATGGCTCGGAAACTGAGAGTAGAAACCTTTGATGGCTCGGAAACTGAGAGCTGAAACCTTTGATAGCTCGGAAACTGAGAGTAGAAACGTTTTGTGGCTCGGAAACTGAGAGAAGAAACCTTTGATGGCTCGGAAACTGAGAGCAGAAACCTTTAATGGCTCAGAAACTGAGAGCAGAAACCTTTGATGGCTCGGAAACTGAGAGCAGAAACCTTTTATGGATTGGAAACTGAGAGCAGAAAATTTTGATGGCTCGGAAACTGAGAGCAGAAATCTTTGATGGCTCGGAAACGGAGAGCAGAAACCTTTGATGGCTCGGAAAATGAGAGCAGACACCTTTGATGGCTCGAAAACTGAGAGCGGGAATCATTGATGGCTCGGAAAATGAAAGCAGAAACCATTGATTTCTCAGAAACTTAGAGCAGAAACCATTGATGGCTCGGAAACTGAGAGCAGAAACCTCTAATGGCTTGGAAAATACACATCACTTTTAGCGGCAATAATCACGGAACGATTTTCAAGGCGACATTTTAAAAATACTTTCTTAGGCAGCAAAAATCTGTGATATACAGAATATAGATATTGTATTCAGTTCTTTTCAGAAACAACTGTATTTAAAACATACAAGATTTCAAACAGAAGCATCAATTAATTCTATTCGACAAACGAAGAAAATGGTCTGTTTTAAGATACTTTAAAATAGACAGACACAATATGTACAAAAATAAACATGTTTGCATAAATAGAACCTAATCGTCTAATATTTTAAATTTATACATCTATTACATTAACATGCCTAATTCATGAACATGAAAGCATAGGCTCATGGGAGTGTTCCCTTATATTAGTTAATTATGTCAACCCTGCCTCTGGGACCAAATGAAAAAAAAAACTTTTAAATATAAAAATCAGAAATTCTAGGATTTAACTTGTTTGGTTTTTTCGATTCATTGTTTTTTTTCTTGGAAATATATCTAAAAGTTTTAGTAAAAAATATGAAAACGTTCTCCGTAAAATATTTCTAATTTCCTTAAAAATAAAATTTTGAGCTCGATTTCGAATTTCGAGTTTGTGATAGAACATAAAGAATTATCGCAAACTTCTATAATCAGATGTGTCCTAATTTTATCCAAATGCTTTACGTTTAATTGTTATTATAACATCAAAGGCGAGAAATTAAATGTTTACAATGAGCGACAGAAAACTGTGAAATTATTTTTTAACCTTTAGTCTTCTGTTTTAGATTTTTAACTGTCCAATTGTGCAGTGTACACAGACCCACTTAACAAAGGAATTTTAAGATACTGCTAAAACTATGTGCTTTAAAACAACGACAAACACACGTGAAGATTTAATAAATGTCGTCCTCCTATTCCACAGTTTTATTGTTCTCGCTGTAGATATTTAATAATTGATGTTTTTTCACTTTTAAATAATTATTTAAAATAAACGATAACCCCAATGATACCTCTAATGTTCAAATAGTAATGTATTTGCCGTCAGCGCGGAAAAAATGTGTAAAAGCTATAACCAGTTTTTATTACTTAATTGATTTGAACTTTAAGCTACAAGCTGTACTGTTCAGTGTTGTTCAATGTCATATTAGACTTCAAAGTATACATGTACTTCAGAGTTTAAAGTACGTGTACTTTAGACTTCAAAGTACATGTACTCTAGACTTCAAAGTACACGTACTTCAGGCTTATACTTTATACTATGAAGCAGGCCTACTACTACCTTTATGACTGGCAACATTTTAACAAACGAAATACGTTTTCTCAGTACATTCTCAATTATAAATACAAAATTCAATATATTCATACTAACGGAGAACATTTTTCAAGAAAACTTAAAAATATTTTATCTATGTTTTTTTTTCAAATGTTAAAAATATATTATTTGTTATTTATATTTTACTTTTTTATTTTTAGTTGTTTGTTAAAAACGTCAACTTTATTTACCTGCAGTCCCGGGATAAAATATACCTTTATTTACCTGCAGTCCCGGGATAAAATATACCTTTATTTACCTGCAGTCCCGGGATAAAATATTATCAATGTTCTCCCGACCAAACTTTTTCCCGCCTTTTTTCCATCTTTTCATGCCCTCACTCATTGTAAACGTCATCACTGATACTATAACGTACAGTTGAATATAGTTCATAGTCTATAGTAGTTTACTATCTGTAGAGAATGTTCTTTAAACCCTTTGTTTAGCCCAAATACACCATTTTTAAGTGTGCTAAAGAGGAGCCAGGGCTTGCGCTATAGATCATAGAATGCAATTGTTTGAAATTATAGTTTTGAAGTTTTCAAGATTCTTAAACTATTTCATTCTTTCTCCTCCGGCCTTCACTTCCTGTCAGGACGGCCTCTATTTGAAAACTGAAGGGGCGCAGCCTCATGAGACGGTACGAACATGTTGTTGTTGTTGTGAGAGGCCGACACAAGATTATCCATATCTAGAGATCAATAAAACCTCTCCACTCCCCAATACCTCCCTATGCACTCCCAGATACCTCCCCACTCCCCAATACATACCCAATCCCTGATGCCTCCCCATATCCCCACTCCCCAATACCTCCCTATGCACTCCCTGATACCTCCCCACTCCCAGATACCTCCCGCTTCCCACCGGCCCCACCAGCATAACCCAAGTTTTGACCTTATTTAAGATTTTTCTTTCAAAAAGAGTGAATACAATTTAAGGTGTTACAAAAAAAAATTCTTTATAATAAGTGGATAAACAAATTTGGCGGCTGTCTTAAAAAAACATTCATATTTAAAAAACAGGAAAGTGACCTTTGGCCTTTATACAGCCTGTATCCAAATGGGCATGAAGTGGGTAAAGTTTTTTGAGGTCTTCATGAGGACCCTCTAGCATGTAGTTATGAGGTTTTCTTAGAGACTGGATTTTGGATAATCGAGGTTTAAAATCCTCATTCCTTATGCTTATCACCGAGAATTGCCACAGATGTTTGACTATAAACTGGTCAAGACTGTTGGCTATTCTTATACCATTGCTCCAGAAGAGAATTTTTTTTTCTTGAAGCAGCTTCGGCGTTCAGAGGACAGTGTGAGGACGAACTCCGTCCTTCTAAAAGATTATCTAAGACATGTCTGGAACAGATTCAAGTTTAAATTTGGAACTTCTGAATGTAGAAAAGATCACGCTCCACACTCACACACCCCTTCTAAGGTTGGAAATTTGGAACCGAACATAATGGAACATCACTGACATGGGTCCAAATAACATAAGTTTTGGGGCTGGGAGGACGAAACAGCTCAAAAGAAGACTTGTTAGGAAAAAAACTAGGACTACTGCCCCCCCCCCTGTATACGCACCTGAATGTCAGCCCATTCGGTCCATCCGTTTGGCCAGCTATAGCTGACATGCAATTACGCTGACATGCAATTACATAAATATGTATTTATGAGCGAAGAGAATTATTGCATAGAAATCATAAATTCAGGAAATTTTTGTCAGTGCGTACTTTCCTTCGTACTGCAGTTAGGTTTAGTGAAGAGTCCTTACATTGTTAATATTTATTAATATTTGTCTGCGACTGGATTGAAAGAAAAACTGTGAACTGAAGTGGATTTTGAGTAGCATTGAAACTATAAATAAATATTCTATAGGACCAAGTGTTTTTATCATTTATTTAAGGAACAGGGTTGTTTTGTGACTTTTGAGGAAGGGGACGAAGAGAAATCTCCCCCTCCCAAAAAATGCCAACGTTTTGCTTTATACTAATTTCAGCTTACGTTACGATAGTGTTCATCAAAAGTATAAAAATATGAAAGTCGTATATTATGAAATTTTATGGCATAGACCAACGTTACGTAATGAATTTTCTGCACTTGAATACCTTATAAAACGTTATGCTTTAGTAAATAATGGTGTTAAAAAAGTAAGTTTTGTTATGCTGTCCCAACGTTGCGTCAAAACTTTAGTAATATAAACACAATTTTCTAACGTCCCACTTTCATCCAAGGTAAATGTTTTAAGAGATACCTTACGTTACAATTTCACTTAGTTTGAAAACTAAATGGTGAAAACTTTTTGCTTTAATAAAATGTCAGAATTTCTGCAATGAATTTCTGTGCAAAGAATATTTTTTGTTAACATAGCGTTTTATCTTTAAGGTTTATTTGTTTCGTTTCTAAGAAAGATATGAAAAAAATGTTCTATATGTTACGTTGTACAAAAATGTTCTATTCGTTACGTTGTATAAAAATGTTCAGGCCTTAACGTTTCTTACGTTACATTACACTTCATTGATACTTGCATTTCTATTACCGTCTTTTTCAATCAGATAAAGGTATAAAAGGTAGTATTGGGAATCGAGCATGGCCCTCTTTAAATTGAGGATCACTTGAAATTATCATCATGTATTGGACAAGCTTGAAAGATTTGGGACACTTCACAAAATGGGTTAAAATTTGGCAAGGCAAACCAAATTTGCATGTGGAACAATATTGCGAATTATTTTACCTAATGGTCATTTTTTATTTTTACACAATACAAACTGACCCTTCGGTATACTTTCTTATGAAATTATCATTGATGAAAATGTTACAATGACTAAATTCCTTTAAATGTGCCATAGCAAAGTAAGGCATAAAATAAAATGAACTGAACACACGTCACAAACTCTAATTTTATAATTGCTATATCTTTACAACCAGATGGTGTGAAACTTAAAATTTCAAAGGGACTGAAACTTTGTCACAAACTCAAATTATCCAATTCCTATATATTTGCAACCTGATGCATTATTTATTTTTATTTAAAACTTTAATTAATTTAATCTAACAGAATTCATAGTTTGAAATATCGAAGGTCTACAACATTTGGTATATTAATGATATAAGGATTAGAAAATATGAGTTTTTGACAAAAACTCAATTCCTTTAGACTTTCTAAAGTGAATGTTTGAAATATCAAAAGTCTACAACCTCAGCTTGTAAAGATATTGAGATTTTTTGCTTTTTTATGTTTCTTACAAGGTGAGTAAAAAAGCGGCATTAGCTTTAGTTTTTAAACCACAATAAAAATGTTTTCAGGGTTCCTGCTTTGGGTTAAAAATATCAAAATAAAGTTAGGCAAATGCTAAATATTTTGCCACCACAAACAACGCAAAATAAAATGTTCTGACATTTTTCTTTTTAACAAATCGATTAATAATAAGCTTTTTATTCTAAAGGTTTATAAAAATCTATTGAAGAATAAAACATAACGCGCATTTTACAATTGATAAAACATTTTTGCATTTTAATAAGTTTCTAATATCTATATTCTAGATTTGTCAGCCTAAAACAATTGCGTAGTGTTCACAGACCCGTTCCACTTAATAAGTTTATTTTTTTGCTATTAGTAAATCATTTGCTTTATAAAATTAAATGGAAAAAAGTTTCTTCACGTTATGGTCAAACATGCTTTGGATAATAGAAAAATAACGGTACGTTACCACAAAACGCTAAGGATAGGGGTATGTACTATGTAACTCTATCATTAACGTTTAACGTTAACGTTAGGTATAAGCTCCTATGATGTTAACTTTTAACGTTCTCATTATGTGGAATATATCCAAACGTTTCACATTATTCTAAAGTAACGTACACAAACGAACATTTTACGTAACGTTGACATCTCCACGCCCCCCCCCCCCCACCTTCTCCCATAATTCAGAAAAAATACACAAATAAAAATAAGAAAATTCCACAGATCATTTTTAGTTTTATTGTTTACAATATGCAACAAAGCTACCTCAGCCAGCATATATATCAATAAATAATCATTTACTGAAATGTTGATATAATACATATACTGATACATATTTTAATACTGTATCAGGTACTGAAATATAATATGTAGGCTGATATATATTCTAATACTGTATCAGGTACTGAAATATAATATGTAGGCTGATACATATTTTAATACTGTATCCGGTACTGAAATATAATACGTAGGCTGATATATATTTTAATACTGTATCCGGTACTGAAATATAATACGTAGGCTGATATATATTTTAATACTGTATCCGGCACTGAAATATAATACGTAGGCTGATATATATTTTAATACTGTGTCCGGTACTGAAATATAATACGTAGGCTGATATATATTTTAATACTGTATTCGGCACTGAAATATAAAACGTAGGCTGATATATATTTTAATACTGTATCCGGCACTGAAATATAATACGTAGGCTGATATATATTTTAATACTGTATTCGGCACTGAAATATAACACGTAGGCTGATATATATTTTAATACTGTATCCGGCACTGAAATATAAAGTGGAATATTATTAATAAAGGGATTGCTTACCGGTTGTAAATACTGATAAAATAAGGGTTTCCCAATAAACATGGGAATTTAGAGACGACCTGAATATCGTCTTTGATTTCCGATAAGTGCACCAAAAAAAATATTTAAAGTCTAATGAGTTTTATAAAATGTGATCTTACTTCTTTTTATCTTTAAAAATGACGGAGGTATTAAACATGTAAACAGTTTATTGAGTTTATTTAATAAACTGGAATCTGAGCTGAAAGCTTTAGAATGGTGGATATCGAGATCATTGAAATTGATATCCTCTTTTTCTTAATCTCCAGAGTCCGAATTTAATTAATTCAAACCGTGTCTCGAATCCCCCTAAAACCAGTTTCGATTGAGCGCCGGCTTAAATCTTAAAAAATTGAATACAATTTTTAGTGGAACCAACCATATTTGAACCGCGGCTCTAATTCTTTAAATTCGGCCTCAGATTAAATAAGGCTTGTTCTTCTCTTGTTACTAATCTCCAGATTAATTAATCTGCAAATTATTCAAAATTGAGATCCTGATTGAAAAGAACACCTGGCATTCAAATGTTTTAAAAGGGCTTAATTTATAAACTTTCTGTTTGAGTTCTATTCCATTTAAACAAAGAGTTGAAAAATTGTTAATTTTTTGGTCATTCAAAGAAAGAACCTTATGCCTTGTTTAATCAATATTCAAGCAAAGTTTATTAAGTTTTAAATTATGCATATTTTTATGTTTGAATAACCTTTAAGTCATCTGCATATACAATCAGTATATTTATAAAAATCGTTTACATAAATTAACAACAATTTTCAATTTCAGAATGAATGCAACAAATGGAGAAAATATTTTAACTTGAGAATAAACTAGAAATAACAAAATAAAATTTAGTGCAAATAATGATGACGTGCAGAACCAACTAACAATTTAGTTTTTCGTAGAACCTCCTTTTTCAATTGTAGAATACTAAAATATAAATGGTTGGAGTTGGAATGAATTTAAAAATGCATGAAATAAAATTTTAATTCAGCTCCTACCCGTTTACAAAAATAATATCATTAATCATCATTGGAAAATATACATTTTTGTTGGCTCACATGACCCCGGGGAAGGTTCATGGATGCTCAGAATTTAAAAGTTATTATTATTATATATAATTGCATAGCAGGAGCGCAAATTCAATCTTAAAAATTCCTCCATGGAGCGGGTTGGTTTAAAATTCAATGATTTTTAATATGTTTTCCATATATTAATAACAATTCAAATAGACACTAATTGTAGTCTTATTAGGGGTTTTTCGTTCACAATAACCCTGAGGCAGAAGCTTAGAGGATTCAGAACAGGGTCTCTCTCTGTCTTGTAATTCAAGGCGGCATGCACGTAACTCCTTTGGGCTTCTGCCCCAGGGTTATTGTGAACGAAAAACCCCTAAATCTTTAAAAGACAATATTTAATGTTTTGTCTGTATTGTTATTAATTTATGACTTTTTCATTTAAAAAGCATGCACTGTCCTAACAAAGGAATTGAGTCTTTGCCACAAAGACAAATTTTCGAATCCTAATATCTTTGCAACTAGGTGCTTTAAACCTTTAATTTTTCAAACTTAGATTATTTGATCCACCAGAATTCATAGTTTGAAATATCTAAGGTTCTAGAACATTGGGTTGCAAAGATACAGGGTTTAGAAAATCAGAATTTGTGGCAAAGACTCAACTCCTTTAAATAAGAGAAAAATCCAAAAAAAAGTACTTTAGTAAGTCAATTTACAAGAACAAAAACCGATTGTTTAATTAGTTTGCAATCAAATAGATTCTAGCAAATAGGTTGTCAAGTACAATAGATGGCAACAGAAAAAATCGACCAACTGCGCACAACGTCATATGTGTCAAATAAAAAAAGAAAGACGACATGTCCTCTAATTAGTTGGTATTATTTCCAAGATTCGGTGGAGATAAATGTCGTCTTTGTAAGAATACATAAAAAATAGTTTCAACTCAAAATTAGATAGAGTAATTTTACTGTCGTTTGGTGACTTGATTTTTTTTCACTGTGTATCTATGTAAACTAAATAGTCTGAGGGAGCCCTCTAATTAGCATTAAAGTAAATATTTCTAGGGTTATTAAAGGTTTACTATTCAATTTCTAAAGTCAGCTAATTTTTTTAAAAAATTTAGACTTTTAACTTTTTGAAACACTCATACTTTATAAGAATTTTACAAAAATCATTTGGATTATCTTGTTTTAAAAGTGACAAAGTTTTGGTGGGTTAAACAATGACTGAAGTATACACATTATATCATCATACACAACAACAACAAAAAAACAATAAAAAAATACAAAAATATTTTTAACTATTTATTAAAATTGTTTTAAATTTCGTATCATGTGATGACCTTGTTTGTTTACTAAAACATTTAGATGCCTTATTCTTTGAAATTTTACAAAAAGGTTGAAAATGGAGATCTTGGCTCTTTTACAGTTATTGATGGGATTGCAAAGGATAAGAGAAATTTCCTTGCAGGGGAGATATCTGGAAGTTTCGAAAAAGTGCTCAAATTTGGCTTAAAATCAGACTTAGCAAAATGAAGAGCACACACTCGGCTATCTTTGATTTCATTAGTGTCTTCAATTTTCAAAGAATTCAGCCACAATTCCTGCTTCTTTTTGTTCTTTGGAAATTTAAATCTGGATGTCCCAGGGGGTGGATGGCATCCAGGCACAAAACAAGTTCTTCGCCTGCCCCCAAAATGAAAAATATAATTAATGAAGACCAACAATATTATTTAATTCATAATAATGTAATGTTGACTTAGTATATGTTCATAGTATACCTTTAAAGTAACCCCCCCCCACACACCTTGATGGATTTAAAATAAATAAAAAGAAAATATGTCGTTTTTTATCAAAACAAATCACACAGACATCCATATTGCGAAATTTAAATATAATATACAAAACACTTTGCAACAGATAACTTACATAAAATGTACGAAAATTTGTGAATTTTTTGGTTATTTATAAACAAATGAGTATATGTAAAAACTCAAAATTTGAAAAATCTGGGAAATCAATTTTTCGGCTCATGCTCGATAATTAAAGAAGTGATAGTAATATAAAAGGAATGCCTGGAAATAACTGAAATATCGAGATTTCTAATGTTAATATGTTTGTGAATATCTAATCAAAATTGTTGCCTCAGTACCCAATACCCCTACTCCAAATTTTTGTTTGGGACACCCTGTTTATAGTATATATCTACATAGACTTTCCAATAATTTCATAATTAAAGCACTTTTGACAAATTTTATATATTTCGTACGTGTTCCAGGGGGCGGAAACGTCGTGTGTGTGTTCTGTACCAAAAGAGTGTGTGTCAGTTTAAAGTACCGAAGGTGTGTACTGTAGGTTTATACAGTACTGTTAAAATAAATTCGAAATATAAGGAAAACGATTTCACCGACTAAAATGCCGATGTTAATTCTCTGGATGTGTGTGTACTCAGGATCCATTTCCGCGATACAACACACCACACATGTCAAAATCCCCGCTCACCCTAGCTCCCGCTTCACCCAGCAGTCNTTCAACCCTGTTATTTAGTCTATAGAACGTTAAATGAAAAAGTGTAAAAACAGAAATAAAGAACACATAAAATTGCACTAATTTCGCTAAAAGATAAGCACTTTAGTCTAAAAATATCACTTTTATTTATAGTTTTGTCAAACAGAAAATTTGAGTTGACACTTATGACGTTTAAACAGCTGTACTGAAATTGTGTACACATTCTGTGTTGCCGTCTATTGTACTTGACAACCTATTTGCACAAGATGAACAGTGAATACGGACAAGTTTACTCTGTTTGCATACTGCAGTTTTCTTGTTTTACTAAGTACAGCCGTATACAATCAAAACATAAACAAACAAAATGTGAACATAGCAGACGAAACTCTTACAGATTACAGCTTTACTATATCACTATACTAAATCAAAGAATTATTTAAAAAGACGATATCGAATTCTTCACTGAATTCCCATGTTTATTGGGACACCCTGTATGTAATAAAACATATTTTTGTTTCGAATTTGGTAGAAATATGTTTTTCGAAAAAAAGTTTTAATGAGCCAAACTTTGAAAAGTTTACACTCTAAAGTCAAGTAATAAATTTAGAGTGTAAAGTTTTGGCTTTAATGAAAAGTTTACTCACAAGAATTTAAAATATTTCTTAAACATAGTTGCCCGCGGGTTCAGCATTAAAAATTTTGAGAAAATAAATTAAACAAACTAAAATAAAAGGGATTGTTTCGTTTTTAAGAACGCGGAACAATCGTCAACATCATCAATCTTTTAGACTTTAATTGTAAGTCTAAAAAACCGGATTAAAAATTGTAAAAGAAGATTTTTTTCATACAAAGCATTTAGACATCATAACTAACACAGCAGGAAAAACACTTTAGATTGATTCCACCTGATTCTGGAGACCACTGTATCTGGTTAGGATAGGTTAGCAATATCCTTTAACAATATTTAATATTTTCAATCTGACAGAAAATGACAAAATCCGGAAATCAAGAAAAGTATCTTCAATCTTTCTTATTGAGAAGCAACCATATTTGCAAAATATAAACCTCGAGATTTTCTTTTTTTAATAAATAAAATCAAAAAGATTTAAATTTAAATTCAGACTAAATACCAGATAGTACAATCGACAAGAGAGTTCTGTATTCTAAACACAGATTATACAGATACGACAAGAAGTCTGTATTCTAAACACAGATTACATAGATCAGACAAGAAGTCTGTATTCTAAACACAGATTACACAGATAAGACAAGAAGTCTGTATTCTAAACACAGATTACACAGATAAGACAAGAAGTCTGTATTCTAAACACAGATTACACAGATAAGACAAGAAGTCTGTATTCGAAACACTGCATTTATATGAACTAGCTGATAATCTGGCTTTCTTTATTATTTTCTATATTAACTAATGTATTTCAAGTTTACATTTTACAGGTTAAAGTTAATAGACGTAATTACAATTCCTACGTCGTCGTCGTCAGTATCACATGATCATGTTACGTATTACAGCACAGTTAAAAATGGACCAATCACATGATTAAGCTAATCATTTTACGTATTCATGTGAAGCGCAGTTCAAATGGATAATGGTTTTTACTTAAATGTTTATAAACCTACATATTTAATATTGTACAAAGTTTACAGAATATTATGATTACCCAATATTTATTACACACAGACGTGTACACACACCCTGTTCCCCTACCATTAATATGTATATACCTTGATTCTAGATAGAAAAAAAAACAAAAATAAATATATATTCCTGAATGAGGTCGATGTATAGCATGCATGTCTACCTGTCCTGAATAAGGAAATCATTTACCGAATTTACCGATAAATTGTTGTCGAATCCCTATCATTAAATATCAATAAGAAATAATGATTTACTTGGTTACAAATATTTGTATATATATAGTCATAAAATAGTTCTAAGCAAGAGCCTTAAAGGGACTGTAGGCGTAATTTCAAGTGACCCTTCATTAGTAGAGTGGCGTGTCCAATTCACGATCTAGTATCTTTTAAGCCTGTGATTGATCAAGGATGTCTAACTTATCATTATTAATCTACAGGAACGTATCATTATTAATCTACAGGAACTTATCATTATTAATATACAGGAACTTATCATTATTAATCTACAGGAACTTATCATTATTAATCTACAGGAACTTATCATTATTAATATACAGGAACTTATCATTATTAATCTACAGGNCAGGCAAAAGCAGTCATTCAGGCAGTGTGCCTGAGGACTCAGGCAGTTAGTATTAAAGCCCGGTTTTAGGCCTAAAGGGAGGGCTTTGGGTATGTAAGAAAAGTCAGAAAATTTCAACAGCCTCAGACCAATACTTTTTGAGTTATGTAAAAAAAACTACAGGGGGGGGTCAAATTGACCCCCCCCCCAGCGGGAATAGGGTTAATCTATAGAAGCTTATCATTATTAATCTACAGGAACGCTTATACTTGTTGATAACTTATCATTATTAATCTACAGGAACGCTTGTACTTGTTGATAATTTATCATTATTAGTCTGCAGGAACGCTTGTACTTGTTGATAAATTATCATTATTAATCTACAGGAACGCTTGTACTTGTTGATAACTTTCTTTACAAGTTGTTATATATTTTAGAAATATTAATATTTATTTTCGAGAAGTCGTTGAAAATCAATTTTTAATTTTTAATTATTGAATTATTGAAACCCGCTTTTGACGTAAAATATTCGTTAATTTCAAGGGGCACAGGTAGTAACGGAACAGGTAGTAACTCTGTACGCTACCGTCCATACACTCCGCCTTTACGGCAATTCAAACACTTTTCGAGACATATCATGTCAGAGCTCTCTGTCTTCGATGAACAGTCGAAGGTTTAAAGGAAAATATTTTATGAAAAGGATTTTAAACTGGGGGTTAATTTTAAATTAACATTCCCTCAAAATAAGAAAAATAAAATACATTTTGAGGCCCCGGACTCAGGACTTGCAGTTGTTGTTGACATCAGTAGAGAAACTGATTGCTCTCCTCAAATAATAATTCTAAAATAATATTACCATATGAAATAAATTAGAGTGAGAGGTGATGGTTCTGTAAAAGATAAAAAGTTAAATTTAGTTATCATATCTTCTATATATGTCGACGTATTTTAATTGCTAAAAAAGATTAATAATATAAAAAGAATGACAACGCTAGATATTTTCTGTGAAGTTTTTCTAATTCAAAAGTTAAAACTCACTTCTATCATATTCAGAGTTAAGCTGAGAACCAATATTGGATTCAACTGGGAAACTTCAACCATTAAAAGTTCCACGACTTAGATAGTACTTAAATTCTAGGAATACGAGGCTGGTTCTATTCTGAACTGGTAACCAACTTTTATCCATTTTTGACAGAACTTTAAGCATTTACATTTGTGAAATGTTTCATGTAAATGACACAGTGCAGGTTAAATAGGCTGTGGGATGGAATGCAGAATCGGAATGCATCATTTAGGGATGGAATGCAGAATCGGAATGCATGATATAGGATAGGAATGCAGAATCGGAATGCATCATATAGGGATGGACATTTTTTTTTACTTTGTTTATTTATACATTTCATGTTTTTACTTTTTACTGTGAAAAAACACAAAATATACTAAATAGTTAATGATATTAAACCAATTTTAGTTTTTGTTGTGGCCCGATATCTTATCCCATATCTTAATGTAATATAAGGCATATACAACTAACATCTCAGCTAGATTTTTTTGGGGCCTCTTAACCCTAAGCATGCTAGGGTTCAAGGTTTTCTGAACTTTAATAGGCTCCACAACAATCTGAGATGTTAATCATGAGTCTACCATTCTTTCGGACTCAAAATGTCAAAACATCAAACATCGAATATTTTCCCACAATATCTCTTATTTTACAAGAGAATAAAAAATCAAGATTTGGCAAGTATTTAGGCTATAACTAAACCATACACATTTTCATGTATATATACTGGGCAGGCATACAGACATTGTATTTTTATGGATATTAAATCTTTACTCTAGGAAATTTAATAACTAATTTATTTTTTACTTAAAGGGGTTGTTTCTCACCACTTTTTGGAATTTAATAAGAAATTCTACCAAGCTTATACTATACCATGCACTCACTTAAAGGAAGTGTTTGCAAAAAATGAAAGGGGGTATATTATTTGATTCCGAATCAAATTTGGATTCTATCGATCCTATACTTACTTATATATACCATCTATAGGGAGTAAATAGCTAAACACATTTTAATCTGGATATGACTTTAAAATATGTAATCCAATTTGAAGGAATATTAAAATTGAAGACGATTTTTTCAATCGATTAATCGTTCTCCTCAATTCTTTACTCGTACGTGACTGATCAAGAAGGCCTCGTATTTATCATACCTTTGCCACAAACTCTGGGGTTTTAATCCCTATATCTTTACAACTAAATGTTGTAGACATAACATTTTATAAACTATGAATTCTGACGGATAAAAGAATTCAAGTTTGAAATATCTCAGGTTTAAATCATATGGTTGTAGAGATACAGGGATTTGTGGCAAAGACTCAATTCCTTTATCTCACTTCTTATTGTTGACGCTGTATTCATATAAGCTAGTTAATACAGCCCGTGAACTCAGCTTTTCTGGAAACCAAGCTAGCTAAGACCATTTCTGTGGTTGTCCGAGTTCCCAAATAAAAATTTGAGGAAAATCGGTGGAAGGGCTCCTCTGAGTTTGAGTTATGTTTGAATATCCAAACAGACAAACAACTAAAAAAGAGATTAATACTTCATACAATTTAAAATAACCTTTTTAAATAAACAAAAAAACTTATTTCAAGAAGATATTGATATTTTTATATATATGCGTATATAAAAACGACCCATCAAACCAAAATTAAATTTAACAATAACTTTGATAATCAAAATCAGGCATGATCGTGAAAATCAAGGTTTTCTAGATCGTTAAAAAAAATCCAAATGCTTGAAAATAATTTGAGAACTAAATGCATTTAGTTTTAAATGTGAAATAGGTGAACAAAAGAAAATTAATCAATATATAAGGAGACATAGCATTTACAAATGTTTTTATGAACGTTATACAGCATTCAATTCAGTTCTTTTTTACACAAAAATACAGTAAAAATGTCATCACACAATATAACTGTTTCTGTGTAAAATAGTATAGAAAACCTGTTATTGCGAATCATGCCAGCGCCGTTCTGTAAATTTTTAACAAAATATTAAGTTTTTAGAATATTTTTCTGGAGACCATTAAATATAATGAAATATTTTAAAAAGTAAATGATAGGTAAATGATTTTTAAATAAATATGAAATTTTTAAAATCTGTAATAAGAATAGATGAAATATGTCAAATTATCTGGAATTAATATTAATACATGTTTTGCGCGCCTTAGGAACAGTCTGATATATTAATAATATTGTTTTTATTCATTAGTTGATATAAAGACGGGGGCAAGTTTCATCCCAAAAAAACTTGACATCAACCGTCTTTACCCCCCCCCCCCCCCNCTGCAATACAATTATTTTATTCATGTACTTTAACTTCAAATAATAAAAAATTAACAGTTCAGTAGAAGGGATGTTGCGTATAGACGATGTAACATTGCCACAATAAACGTTGAATGAGGGGGGGTAGGCAATCTGCTCCCGTATAGCCTCCAACCCGCAATTGACTCACAAACATAAAGGGTCACGCCACGGCGCTTACCCGTATCACTTCCTAGCCGCAACTGCATATCTTTCGGTAAAATGTCCTTTCTTTTAAAAGCTTATTATAGGGAAATGGAGCATTAATGTGAGATTTCAAGACGTCATGGCATCTTTTATAACCTAAGCATATTAATTAGAATTTTTTTGGTAAATTAAGTAAAAATTCTCCCTGGGGCAAAGTTGTAAAAATTTTGTTAGAATTTGTGATTTATTGTGATTTCCTCCTAAATTATAATATTTTGTACATGCCTGCTGATGTTTGAGAAATAACTCAGTTTTGCTGGCGATTCGGTTTAAAATTATCTAAAAGCAGATAGATAGATAGATTTACTTTAAGTGGGGTTTAATATTCCTCTTTAAAATATTGTTTACATTTTGCAAGATTACTTATTTATTTTAGAAGTAAGTTTTATATGGTCCCTTGACATGATGAACCAGAACAACGTGTTTTTACAACAAATTATTGGTATCAATGGACTCTTTATGTTAACTATCAACTAACCCTTCTTAATGTTTATGATCAGTTAAACCCCTAAATATTTTAACAATCAAAATATGTTATTACGAAAAATGAATGACTCTTTTTTCTGATAGATGAAAAAGATAAAATATGTAAATATCTATTGAAAACTGTTTTATAAAACCTGAATAAACAAGACTAAATTTATTGTTGTAGAACACAGGAGAATGAGAAAAATATGATAATTTTTCAGAACAGGGAGAGAGTGATATTGTGAGATAACTTGCTTAAAAATTTCTTAGCCTTTTCAGTTTTCAATGGTCTATTTTCTAAAACTAGTTTTAACAAAGTTTTGGACGCCATTTTTTAAAATATTTACCTCAAGTCCGATAAAAAGCATCATTATCTTTAATATTATTATTTTGTATACCAGCATTAAATGTTAATATGAAATGTAGAAAAAGTGTGTACTGCAGTCCCCGGGAAGAATATCAACTAAACTGGAGCAGTACTGAATTTGCTTACGTTAAATCTAGATACGTTAGTTATACTCTTATCGTAAACAAAACAATGAATTGAGAAATTTTCGTTCGATATATTTTCACTCGTTCTTTAAAGATTGGAAAAACTAATGGAACAGACAGGCTCCTCAGCCATCAAGTAGCTGATCGTTTAGTTTAGTTTTTGGTTTTCAATCAGTTCATATTGTTAGTAAAGTTGCCATTGTTAAAGAGCTCTATATATACCGTGCTGTGGGCGGAGTAAAGTAAACAAGACTTCCTGGCCAGGTAAAATTCTAGTGAATCTATTTTCTCTAATTTTCACACATTATATATATATAGATTTTTCGTATTTGCCTCTTCTACATTTTTGTTGGGCTGTGTATTATAGATATTTAAGTAAATGAAGCTGATGAAGACAGCTGATGCACTTCGTTGTAGTTAATTTAACGTGGAAGAAGGAGTAAAGAAGGAGTAAAGAAGGAGTAAAGAAAAAAGGGTAAAGAAGAAGTAAAGAAGGAGTAAAGGAGGAGCAAAAGGAGGAGTAAAGAATGAGTAAAGAATGAGTAAAGGAGGAGTAAAGAAGGAGTAAAGAAGGAGTACAGAAGGAGTAAAGAAGGAGTAAAGAAGAAGTAAAGAAGGAGTAAAGAAGGAGTAAAGAAGGAGTAAAGAAGGAGTACAGAAGGAGTAAAGAAGAAGTGTCCAGGTTTGATTTATTTCTTGCAGAGAACACAACTATGAATAACAATACTATTGAAAAATTACATTTTAAAGAATTTCAACTAATCCCATGGGTACTTCAGCTCAACCTCAAATATTATTATAATACTAAATATACAGTGAAACTCATAACACCGTGGAATAGGCAGTCGGCTATTTGACTCTGTTAAATGTAGTTTAATGTGAATCAAACTAGCAATTGTAAAATTTGTCTCAAGTTGTCAAGCAAAAATCTGTAATGAGAATTTTGCCAATAACTTCTTAAAAACCAAAGCTAACAAAAAGTGCTTTGTAGTGCTAAAATGTACATGTAAAAGGGCTACAGGAGCATACAGTGATTAAGAGTGGTAAAATCTAAACCCCTGGCGTTGCAACACTTTAAACTTTATCCTGTCTTAACAATTCATGAGACTTTTTATAAGCAGGCTGAATCTATGTGAGCGGGTTTGATTCATAATCCAAGGATTCATGGTTCAAGCCACACCAACTGCAAAATCAAAATCTGATGAATTGAGCCAAATTTTAACAAGATTTTCCTACTCCGCATTTTGTTGTCCCACTGTACAGTGTACAACCCCTGCATTTCAGGGTTTCAATAGCGTTCTTTGTTTTTTGGTGGTGCGGCAATATAGTGACTCTTTCTATATAGTTTTTAAATGATAAAAGTAGCTTTTCAGAAGTGTTGAGTAATGAAGGCTTATTGGACTGTCAACAACATGTCATGTCGCAATTAATAATCGAAAGCCCAATTAATTGAATGCCAACATCAAGTCTGTAAACTTCCTTTTGGTCTCTGCTACATAAATCGTCAATTTTGCCCAAAGGTGTAAGAGGTACCTTTTGGAATCGGAAATAAAACTCTTAAGACTCTTAAATATTTCCTGCCCTTACCTACCTCATCCAAACCCCAGGGAATATAAAAAAGCTATAATAAATATGAAATTAATACTTTTTCAAAGTTTTTCTAAATCTTTAGGTAAAATAATAGGATTTAAAACAGAAGACATCAAACTGTAAAATATATAAAATGGTGTAAAACGACATTTAAGCAATCTTATGTGCTGTTGATGATGCTAAAAAGATACGTAGCTTAAAACAACTTATTAATTAACATTGGTCAATTTTCTCTACTGATTAGATAAAACCACCATCAATCAGGGGTCAATATAATTCCCAAAAAAGCTGATTTTCTCGATCCCAAAATAATTTTTTGCCCCCAATTTTGAAAAAAAATGCCCCCAGTTAAAATTTTTTTTTCAAATTCCACTAACACATTTGCCCCAATGCCCCCAATTTTGAAAAAAAATGCCCCCAATTTTTGAAAANTTTAAATTATCATATATAAAAATTTGCCCCCAATTAACGAATTTGCCCCCATTTCTTTCAAATTTGTCAATCCCAAATGGGATTGAAAAGGGAATTATATTGACCCCTGCCATCAATAGGTGTTCTTCATAGTAAATAGATTGTATATAGATTTCCCACACAATTCTGTGATAAAGAGTCAGTAAATAGATTGTGTATAGATTTCCCACACAATTCTGTGATAAAGAGTCAGTAAATAGATTGTGTATAGATTTCCCACACAATTCTGTGATAAAGAGTCAGTAAAAATTTTCTTGAAGAAAATATTTTGATTTTGTAGTAGAATATTGACATCATTTAAATACAGATTTGCATTTTGCATAAATATGGAATTGAACAAAAACCAGTCTGACCAGGGGAAAACTAAACTCGGTCTGACCAGGGGGAAACTAAACCCGGTCTGACCAGGGGGAAACTAAACCCAGTCTGACCAGGGGGAAACTAAACCCAGTCTGACCAGGGGGAAAATAAACCCAGTCTGACCAGGGGGAAAATAAACCCAGTCTGACAAGGGGAAACTAATAACCTGGGCAACCATGGGGAATCTAAACTCGGTCTGAACAGGGGAAAACTGAAACCTGACTACCAGGGGGAAACTAACCCGGCCTGACCAGGGGGAAATTAAACCGGTCTGACCAGGGGGAAACTAAACCCAGTCTGACCAGGGGAAAACTAAACCCGGTCTGACCAGGGGGAAACTAAATCCAGGCTGACCAGCGTGAAACTAACCCGGTCTAACCAGGGGGAAACTAACCCGGTCTAACCAGGGGGAAACCAGCCTGGTCCGACCAGGGGGAAACCAACCCGGTCTGACTAGGGGGAAACCAGCCTGGTCTGACCAGGGGGAAACTAAACCCGGACTGACCAGGGGACAACTAATCCCGGTCTGACCAGGGGGAAACTAAACTAGGTCTGACCAGGGGGAAACTAAACTAGGTCTGACCAGGGTGAAACTAATCCCGGTCTGAACAGGGGGAAACTAAATCCAGGCTGACCAGGGTGAAACTAAACCCGGGCTAACCAGGGGGAAACTTAACTTGGTCTGACCAGGGTGAAACTAAACCCGGGATGACCAGGGTGAAACTAATCGCGGTTTGACCAGGGGGAAACTAACCTGGTCTGACCAGGGGGAAACTAAAACCGGTCTGACCAGGGGGAAACTAAACTCTGTCTGACCAAGGTGAAACTAAACCCGGGCTTACCAGGGTGAAACTAAACTTGGTCTGACCAGGGGGAGACTAACCCGGTCTGACCAGGGGAAACTAAACTCGGTCTGACCAAGGTTAAACTAAACCCGGGCTGACCAGGGTGAAACTAAACTCGGTCTGACTAGGGGGAGACTAACCCGGTCTGACCAGGGAGAAACTAAAACCGGTCTGACCAGAGAGAACTAAATCCGGTCTGACCAGGGGGAATCTAAACTCGGTCTGACCTGGGGAAAACTGAACCCTGACTGGCCAGGGGGAAACTAAACTTGATCTGACCAGGGTGAAACTAAACTTGGTCTGATCAGGGGAAAACTAGAATCGGTCTGACCAGGGGGAAACTAAAACCGGGCTGACCAGGGGGAAACTAAACCAAGGCTGACCAGGGGGAACTAACCCGGTCTGACAAGGGGGAAACTAAAACCGAGCTGACCAGGGTGAAAATAAACCTGGTCTGACCAGGGGAAAACTGAACCCTGTCTGACTAGTGGGAAACTAACCCGGTCTGACAAGGAGGAGACAAAACCCGGTCTGACCAAGATGGAACTAAACCTGGTGTGACCAGGGGGAAAATAACCCGGTCCAACCATGGGAAGCTAAACTTGGTCTGACCAGGGTGAAAACTAAACCCGGTCTGACCAGGGGGAAGCTAAACCCAGTCTGACCAATGGGAAACTAAACCCGGTCTGACCAGGGGGAAGCTAAACCCAGTCTGACCAATGGGAAACTAAACCCGGTCTGACCAGGGAGAAACTGAACACAGTCTGACCAGGGGGAAACTAACCCGGTCTAACCATTATGATTTTGCAAACAACTCCTTTAACCAATCCATCCCATTAACATTATAGCAAGAAACATTTTCAATATTTTCTTACATACAAGGTTGAGTGGTAATAATGTACCAGCTGAGTGATATTTATATATCCGGTTATATCCGGCTCAAATGTAAGGGTCCGTCAGAGTTAATTAGACTAAATATCAAATCAAATCAAAACAAATCAAATATTTATTACATGAAGATTTCATTAGTGAAGATGAAGTCTGACAATAAAAATTTTAGAAAAAAATTATAAAAACCAATTAAACCATAAAATTAACCATTTTAATTAATTATTTTAGAAATTTGATAATCTAACCTAATTTTAACAAAATAACGTGTTGCAGAATTCAAACAGTGTAAAAAACCTACAAATTTCAGTTATTGAGATTGTTGAAATTTTTCCTTTCAAAATCATCTCTACATAGAATCAGTATATAAAGCTTCAGTTGTATCCTGTTCAATTCATCTCTACATAGAATCAGTAATTAAAGATTCAGTAGTATCCTGTTCAATTCATCTCTATATATTGAATCAGTATTTAAAACTTCAGTAGTATCCTGTTCAATTCATCTCTATATAGAATCATTAATTCAAGCTTCAGTATAGTATCCTGTTCAATTCATCTCTACATAGATTCAGTAATTAAAGCTCCAGTAGTATCCTGTTCAATTCATCTCTACATAGATTCAGTAATTAAAGCTTCAGTATTATCCTGTTCAATTCATCTCTGTAAAGAATCAGTAATTAAAGCTTCAGTAGTATCCTGTTCAATTCATCTCTATATAGAATCAGTAATTAAAGCTTCAGTAGTATCCTGTTCAATTCATCTCTATATAGAATCAGTAATTAAAGCTTCAGTAGTATCCTTCAATTCATCTCTATATAGAATCAGTAATTAAAGCTTCAGTAGTATCCTGTTCAATTCATCTCTATATAGAATCATTAATTAAAGCTTCAGTATTATCCTGTTCAATTCATCTCTATATAGAATCAGTAATTAAAGCTTCAGTGGATCCTGTTCAATTCATCTCTATATAGAATCAGTATTTAAAGCTTAGTTAATATTTCATAATATTTTTGATTTTGTTTTTTAAAAATATTTTCGCTGGCGTTGGATTTTCGAACATTCCTGGAAAATATGAAAATGTCGTCTTCATTATCAAAAATCCTCGAAAAAGGAATAAATGTTTTCAAAAGTAACTCTCAGATCATGAAAAATACAAAATATTATTAAATTAATATCAATTATTTACGAATGCGTCGAAAAATAATCGATGACTATTGTTTGTAATATCTGAATGATTTGTTTGGAATTAAATTGATTTTTTACGATCCGAGTTGAATGTTGCATCTTTCTGAATTTGTATGGGCATTACGTTCTTCGGTATTAGTCGTTTTTAACAATTTTCTCCTTATAGACGCAACAGATAGAAGTAAGATTAGTAGCGATCAAAAGCGCTTTTTTATCGCATTAAGTCTATACCCCTTTCATTTTCGCGAACACTCCCTTTAAAAACCTGAAACAAGTTTATCTAAATACCCGTACAGGGACGGAAGGAAAGCGAGAATAATCTAATGACAAATAAATTAGTTCCATGGTTTCAGGAAATTATATAAAAGGCAAACATTATTTTGTTTACTTTTTGGTAAATTATACAGTATACACCCACATTAAACAGACCTAAACTATATAATTAAATTATACAGTATACACCCACATTAAACAGACCTAAACTATATAATTAAATTTAACTCTGATATTTGGTCCATTTTGTTTTATATCTTGGTGCACTAAAGGGATCAGGATATGTTTTATTTCATTAAAGGGATCAGGATATGCTTTATTTCATTAAAGGGATCAGGATATGTTTTATTTCATTAAAGGTATCAGGATATGTTTTATTTCATTAAAGGGATCAGGATATGCTTTATTTCATTAAAGGGATCAGGATATGTTTTATTTCATTAAAGGGATCAGGATATGCTTTATTTTATTAAAGGGATCAGGATATGTCTTATATCATTAAAGGGATCAGGATATGTTTTATTTCATTAAAGGGATCAGGATATGTTTTATTTCATTAAAGGGATCAGGATATGTTTTATTTATTAAAGGGATCAGGATATGTTTTATTTCATTAAGGGGATCAGGATATGTTTTATTTCATTAAAGGGATCAGGATATGCTTTATTTCATTAAAGGGATCAGGATATGCTTTATTTCATTAAAGGGATCAGGATATGCTTTATTTCATCAAAGCAACTGTAAGCTATTTTCAGGTGATGCTACATGCAAAGATGGTACCATGGTACCATGAAAAGCTTTGTCTAATCAGTATGAATTGGATAAAAATGTTTCTCTAAACTGTTTATTTTTAGTCGTGGTTTCCTGCGAAAGTGAGTAATTACGAAATTCTAGCGAATAAGAAAAAAGGAAAAACTCACAGAAATGAACACCTTTTGAGTAAGAAAAACGATCATATCTTCTATATTTGTGATCAGAGTAAGGTTACAAGGTTACCGTTCACACCGGACTAACCAGAGTGAGCAGCATTCGGTTTCTTCTATTTGAAATCAAACGTGTTTTGGACTTTAATTCAATAATCATTTAACTTACGGATTTGTTTAATTGTTACTTTTAATTCAAAATGCATATTCGACAAAAAAGTATTTAAGAAAAAAGACTAACAAATCATGTTTAATAAGGTCAAATTGTGATCGAAAGTCACAGCTTTCTGGATTATTGACAGAACCGTTAAATCCACGTTAGTTGTAAACCAGGCAGTGCTATCATTGCCTGGAGGTTCACTCAAAATTATGCTTACAGTCCCTTTAAGAGTGAACAAAAGTCAAAACTTTTGTATTGTAAATCTTGGGATCAAGGGATCAAGCATTGATCTCACTTTATGCAGATCTGCGGATAAATCTAATTTCTCTCCCATATCCCGCGATGTTCATATCCTGCAGGGACATCTTTCATTGAGGGATCAATCCTGATCATTGAATTTAAAAGTGCCAACATTGAATATCATTCATCTTCCTTGATCATGTTTCCTTTATTTATCTTCCTTGGTCATGGTTTCTTTCTTTATCTTCCTTGGTCATGTTTCCTTTATTAATCTTCCTTGATTATGTTTCCATTCTTTATCTTCCTTGATTATGTTTTCTTTCTTTATCTTCCTTGATCATGTTTCCTTTCTTTATCTTCCTTGATCATGTTTACTTTATTTATCTTCCTTGATCATGTTTCCTTTATTAATCTTCCTTGATTATGTTTCCATTCTTTATCTTCCTTGATTATGTTTCCTTTCTTTATCTTCCTTGATCATGTTTCCTTTCTTTATCTTCCTTGATCATGTTTCCTTTATTTATCTTCCTTGATCATGTTTCTTTTATTCATCTTCCTTGATTATGTTTCCTATCTTTATCTTCCTTGATCATGTTTACTTTATTAATCTTCGTTGTGTAGTATTCTCTTACTACTAAAATGTGCAATGAATTGGCAAACTTAAATTAGATAAGATTATACTTCAAGTTATTCTACTTGTTTTTAAATCTATTTTCTTTGCAACCTGACAACATTGCAGATCGGGTTATTTCCATCAATCGGGCCTAACCCTCATGCGCTGTTGGTATCTTTGCAACCTGGCATTATTATACTTCGGCTATCTCTATCATACAGAGTAAACCTTATACAATTATCTGCTCGTGCAATAATTAACACCCAAAGTAATAAATACATTCAATACAATGTTAACACATTTATTCACATAATCATAAATGTATACATCATATTAGATAGAGATAACTAGATGGTTTAATGATCAGCCATGGTTCCTTTACAACTTAGGTCCCTCAATAGTTCCCTCAGTTAGTTTATCCAATCTGAAGTGTAGAACTACTATATTTGCTAATCCATCCATCATGTATTTATCATCTCTATTCCAGGTATGCTGGTCAGCCCGCTCCTGTAATCTGTGGAGCAGCTTCCCAACCTGGACATAAATCCTGGAGCATACCTCATCCCTGTTAGCTTTGGGATGAAGTCAAAACTCCTGCTCCCAGGCCTTCCTTGCATCCCATGCATTGACGTTGGGGTCAACAAGGGGCTCTTGGGTGCTTGTGTCCTTCATAGTAGAGGACACCATACTCTCCAGCTCCTGGTTCAGCTCTGCTAATTTATCCATCACCTCCTGCATGGTTCGCACCAGGACATCAGTCTCCTTCTCCATATCTTCATCTATAGCAGCTTCGTTGGTGTAGCCTGGATTCGTCTCCTTCTAAGTAGCTCGTCCAGAAAGGTTCCCTCTGTATCCTATCTGTGCGCTGTATGTAGCACGGGACCCAGAGCGGTAGTGTGCAGGAGACTTGTGTCTACTGCTACGGCTCGGGTTGTACTGATCTCTGGCATCCAGTTGAATTCAAGGGACTGTTCACTCATATTAAGAACAATCCGAAATACAACAGTTTTTCATGTTTCCTTTCTTTATCTTCCTTGATCATGTTTCCTTTATAAATCTTCCTTAATCTAGTTTCCTTTCTTTATCTTCCTTGATCATGTTTCCTTTTTTAATCTTCCTTGATCATGTTTCCTTTATTAATCTTCCTTAATCATGTTTCCTTTCTTTATCTTCCTTGATTCATGTTTCCTTTATTAATCTTCCTTGATCATGTTTCCTTTATTAATCTTCCTTGATCATGTTTCCTTTCTTTATCTTCCTTGATCATGTTTCCTTTCTTTATCTTCCTTGATCATGTTTCCTTTCTTTATCTTCCTTGATCATGTTTCCTTTCTTTCTCTTCCTTGATCATGTTTACTTTCTTTCTCTTCCTTGATCATGTTTCCTTTCTTTATCTTCCTTGATCATGTTTCCTTTATTTATCTTCCTTGATCATGTTTCCTTTATTTATCTTCCTTGATCATGTTTCCTTTATTTATCTTCCTTGATCATGTTTCCTTTATTTATCTTCCTT
Organism: Eurytemora carolleeae; assembly: GCF_000591075.1. Classification (NCBI taxonomy): domain Eukaryota; kingdom Metazoa; phylum Arthropoda; class Copepoda; order Calanoida; family Temoridae; genus Eurytemora; species Eurytemora carolleeae. Next base: position 59,298 of record NW_019398915.1, read on the forward strand.
GATCATGTTTCCTTTATTTATCTTCCTTGATCATGTTTCCTTTATTTATCTTCCTTGATCATGTTTCCTTTATTTATCTTCCTTGATCATGTTTCCTTTATTTATCTTCCTTGATCATGTTTCCTTTATTTATCTTCCTTGATCATGTTTCCTTTATTTATCTTCCTTGATCATGTTTCCTTTATTTATCTTCCTTGATCATGTTTCCTTTATTTATCTTCCTTGATCATGTTTCCTTTATTTATCTTCCTTGATCATGTTTCCTTTATTTATCTTCCTTGATTATGTTTCCATTCTTTATCTTCCTTGATTATGTTTTCTTTCTTTATCTTCCTTGATCATGTTTCCTTTCTTTATCTTCCTTGATCATGGTTACTTTCTTTCTCTTCCTTGATAATGTTTCCTTTCTTTATCTTCCTTGATCATGTTTCCTTTATTTATCTTCCTTGATCATGTTTCCTTTATTTATCTTCCTTGATTCATGTTTCCTTTATTAATCTTCCTTATTCATGTTTCCTTTCTTTATCTTCCTTGATAATGTTTCCTGTATTCATTTTCACTGATCATGTTTCCTTTAATAATCTTCCTTGATCATGTTTCCTTTCTTTATTTTCCTTGATCATGTTTCCTGTATTCATTTTCACTGATCATGTTTCTTTTTTCATTTTCCTCTCATTGTGATTTAAAGGTCTCACGCTCTCAAGCAAAAATCTATGAGAAATTTTGCCTATTACTTCTTAAAAACCAAAGCTAACAACAAGTGCTTTATAGTGCTAAAATATACATGTACAGGGCTACAGAAAAGTATAATCTAAAATTAAAGCCCAAGGCGTTGCGAACAAAGTCGACCCTGTCTTAAAAATTGACGAGACTGTTTATAAGCAGGCTGAATCTACGTGCTCTTATATTCAGTATTTTCTAGATTTTATTTGATTTATGTTGGATGCAAAGCTTTGAAATAGAATATTCTTGTTTGTATATATATTATATATATATATTAAATATCACCTTTCAAATGAATATATAAGAGAACTTTGTTAAAGAACCTGTTCTTTGAATTATTCTTAATAATAAAACAAGACATTCGTATATATATATGTTGCCTATAGCCGGTCAAATGGCTAGACCGATTGGGCTGAATTTTTTTGTGGACACTTGAAAAAAATTGAATTCTTTTTATCATTTTTTTCAAACTTTTTTTACCCATGGGCAACACCGGGCGCGCCCTTTAGCTAATTCTTAATAAAATAGTTGCAGTAACCGTACTCAAATTTAGATAGATAATGAACAATAATAGCGGGTGTCCAGAGTATGAACGATATACATCTAATTTGGAAAAATTATTGATTAAGATTTTTAAAGAGAGTCATGTATTAATATTTTCTGCAATATATTTCTGATGGTTCATTAATATTATGGTCTTCTACTAATCATACATACATAAAACAGGTTTTTAACATTTAAAAGGAGTGTTCGAAATGAAAGGGGGTATAGGCATACGGCGAAAAAAAGTGCTTTTGATTGCTAGTAATTCTTCTACTTTTATCTATTGCGTCTATAAGGAGAAAATTGCTTAAAACGACTCAAACCGAAGAACGTAGCGTCCATACAAATTCAGAAAAATGCAACATTCAACTCAGGTCGTAAACAAATCAATCTAATTCCAAACAAATTATTCAGATATTTCAACATAGTCATCGATTATTTTTCGACGCATTCGTATAGTTGATATTTTTAATATTTTTTTATTTATGCAAACGTAAAGAAAAAAGTTCTTTCTATGAAAACGTCTAAGCCTTGACCAAATTTTCCCAAGACTTAGATTTTTTTCAGGATTTTAATTCCTGGGATCTTTTTTCCTGAGACTTTATTGGCAGCCCCCATATTATTTTAGGAAAAAAATAAAAATAAAAAACTCTGGACTTTATTTCCAGTGACATTTTTGGAACTTTTTTACTAAAATTTGGATTTCCAGAAACTTTGTTTACTGTGACCTTCTTACATAGATTCCTCTATTACACCTAAAACTGATAGTTAACTAATTCCTTCTCAGTCCAATAAACTTTACAGCACTGTACTTCAGTATGGAGTTCCAATTACAATTATTTATTCGAAATCTAAGACCTAACTGACATGGAATTAATTAACTCCATAACAAATTTTATAAAAAAAACTTACATTTACGCTTTATTTTACTTAAAACGTAACTTTTTGTATTCGAGGTTCCCTGAATATTCAAATCTTTACAATAGTTTCAGATTTCAGTACTTTTTGTAGTTTTTAAAGGAACTATTACCTGTACATTGTATTTATTGAAAATATTATATTTGACACATTTGTACTTCAAATTTAAAACTAGTTTTTAAAGAGTATGCAGTACACGGAGATAGTTGGACAGAAAAAAAGTTAATAAACAAAGAATATCGGGTGTCCACTCCAGAGGCCGAATTTAAAGACTTTGAACCACACTAGCTGCTGAACCGCCAATAACCAGCTCTCGGAATACTTATTGAAATTTCGTCTGAACCAACCATGTTTGAACGATTTAAGTTCTTTAAATTCGGCCTCAGACTTTATTGGATTTGAAGATAAATTGATCTTTGCTAATTAAGAAGAAAATATTATGGTGAACGATGTTTGAAGACAAGAACGTGCATTTCATTATTCTGAAAATATTTGAAGTTGATTAACAGTTTCATAGATTAATAACAATACAGATAGAACACCAGATGCCGTCTTTTCGAGATTTAAGGGTTTTTTGTCCACAATAACCTTGAGGCAGAAGCCCAAAGGAGTTCCGCAGAGGCAATGTTGAATTAAAAGACAGAGAGAAAGCATGTGCGTAACTTCTTTGGGCCTCTAAGAAAAGACAACAACAAATTAGAATTTAATTAAGAAACCATTCAAATGTAGAAAAGAATCAAAGCTGACAAAATAAATATGTATTATTAGCATGAAAAGCTAAAACTAATAAAAATACATGAACTGACAAGTTATAAGAGATATATTAAAATAGATGTAAATACTTACCCCCCGTCCCCAAATAAAGTGACTAAAATTTGAAGTGCACAACATTATTCAGAAAAATGCAGTATTAGAGAATATATGAAATTAAAAATAGTGCTAATATTCTTTCTTTTCTGTAAACATTTCAAGGAAATGAGAAAATCAGGACTTTCATGTAATAAACCTGGAAGCAGATGTATCCCTACCTATCTATTCACTTCTATATTCTGATTTCTGTATTTTAATCCTAATTTAAGTTTTGTAACCCTGTGGCCGAATTTAAAGAATTTGAGCGGCGGTTTAAATTTAAGCCGCGGCTTAAATATGGTTGGCTTAAATTTGTATCAAATGTTTCAAGATTTAAACCGGCGCTTAATTTAAACGGGGTTTTGGCAGATTTAAACCGCGGCTCAAATTCTTTAAATTCCATCTCAGGCCGGTCATATATACCGGCCCGTATATAACCATGTTTATCACTTGAATACAGACTTTTGTTCAGTACAGAATCAGCCTGGGTAGGCTGATTGTTAGAGATAGAGGCAGTTTAGCCTGCAGCAGTCAGGGTTGACTGATAATTTGAGTTAGAGGCAGTTTAGCCATAAAGATTAAGTGAAGAAAGACGGGCTAGATCGTTACATTCATAAGAAGTTCTAATTCAAGACATATAATTCCAGAGAGAGTTTACCTTACATTTTTTTAAACTGTCAAATTTTTCTGTTAAATATTAATAAACCGATTTTACTGTTCATTAAATACTGAAATCTAAAGATATAGTTTTTCAAAAACTTGTTAATTTATACATAGTTGAGGAAGACGATTTCTGCCTCAAGAGCAGGGTTCCACAACAAGCTACGCGGCAAGGCACATGTATAGTTATCTCGTGTGATTTATAAACAATCGTATAGTGTAGAGATGTCAACGATAGTGTAACGTAACGTAAAATGTACGTTTTTGTACGTTACGTTACAATAATGTGTAACGTTTGGATATATTCTATATAACAATATGCAGATCATGCAACATAGTTAAATAAAGTTAACAGAGCTGACTGAAAAGAAGAATATTGGATCAAATGAGTATATCTGCATTGAAAACATGCATCTTTCCATTACTAATCGCTCACAATAAAAATATCAAAATTGTTAAAAAAATACAAAGTCTCATTTTTTTCACACCCCCCTTAAATTGTGAAGAATAATCCGAGTAAACGGGGTAGAAATAATTTAGTTAAGTTTTACTCTGATGTCAAGTTGGAGGGTTTGGACAATCTCTGTATTTGGCATTTTCAATATAAAGAGTTTAGTATAGTGGAGAACCACAGGATTCAATCATGTTTTGGGAGATTTCGGACTTTTTATAATATTTCTTTGAGTATTTTTTAAACTCTTCACATATCCCGCCCCCCCACCGCTTATCTTTATTGTAGACAAAATCATTTAGAAAAATTTTGACAATTAAAAAATCAACAAATAAGAAAATATCTTACCATTTTTTCCTTTTCAACTTTACAACACTCCTGCCACCCACCAGGATTAAAGGATGCATTTTCAATGGCTTCTTACAATTTTATGGCATTATACACACACACCTCTGCCCCTTTAGTAAAAGTAAATTCAACCTATAGGAAGCATTAAGTCTGACAGCGTCAACCTTGTTGCACCAGCTTGTCCTCCATAGAGCTAGGTACAGTACAATCTGGGACCGGAAAGGTTGACCCGGCTCGGAAATTCAAATGTACTACGGTACGGCTGCCCGTGTACATACCTACATTAAAGGCTACACAAAAAAGACACACTAACTATCTAACCTAGGTTGGCGTACCCCATTTAGATCGAGGAGCCCACGGGGCCAAAATTTAGCATCTCATAACCTGAGATGCTAAATTTTGGCCTGCTTGAGCGAAGAAAATGAATTAAGTCTTTGTGCACAAACTTTGATTTTCTGATACCTATATCTTCGCAACCCAATGTTAGACCAGTTAGACCAAATGATCTAAGTTTTAAATATAAAAGGTTTACACCATAAGATTTGCAAAGATATGGAGATTTTTACTTTTTAAAAATACTTTTTGTTAAATGCAAAGTTAAAGGGTTAATTATTAAACAACCTGTATTTAATATTCCCTAACAAGCAATTTGCTCTGAGCAACCCTTAAGACCAATATTTGCATGGTGGCCGGTAATAAATAAAGAGAGTTTGTAAACATCTAACTTGTTATTGTTGTGTAGACCTGTAACTACTGTATATACTATGCTCCCTAGTGGATATATTAGTCAGGTATAAATACTGAGTAAATATTAAAACTTAGATTTATGAGGATATAAATATTATACATCAGATTATACTGTGTACACAATGTTAACTGTATAATAATACACATTGTAAACATTGGGAACCCTCCCTATACACCTTAAATATAATCAAGGTAATATAATATGGTTGTTTACTCTCGATGCGCTCCAATGCACGAAAAATGTCGTCTCCTTAGCATAGATAGATAAAATCCGTATATGATGTCTGATGTCGCTCTCGTCTCTATAATCAGTGACGTCAAATGCAGATTTTATCTTTGAAGGAGACGTCATTTTCCGTACATAGGAGCGCATCGAGAGCAAGCAACCTCATTTTACATTATACAACCTGAAAACAATAGAAATAAGTTTAGGTTAATTTTAATAGGTCAAACAAACTTTTTTCTTTATCCAGTAAAAATTAATCCTGTTGAATCGAGTGGCTAAAATTAAACATTTTTCATGTTTCGTTAATTCCCAATTAAGGTAATTAACGAAATTTTAAGTGACTCTAGAAATTTATAGGATACCCTTTAAACTTTTATCTGAACAACAATGTTGAAGATATCGTCGTTTTTCTCTGCAAAAAAGCGTTGAACTAAAATTTTTGCATGAATCCACGAAACACTTTTATGGAGAAAACAGATTTAAAAATATGAAATATTAAATGGCGCCGCTTCAAATAACGTTAACTAATTCCCTCTAAACGAAAAAAAATGTCAACAACTGAAATACGATTTAAAATTCTATAACATAACTATATATATATATATCGATATATATATACCCCTGATCTAGTGAAACATCACTCAACTAAACTTGGAGGAAAATATTGAAAATGTTTCTTACCCTTCAAGTGGATGGGATGATGGATTTGGGGTTAAAGGAAAAGTTGGCAAATTTATTAGACACAAATTTATGACCTTACATACTATAATGTTTGCGCTTTCACAACAAGGGTTTGCTATATCTCAAAAACTGTAGTAACAAAGAGGTTTACTAAACTAAACTGTATTCACTGAAGTGACACATGTTTACTAAACTATATTGTAAAAACTGTTATAACAAAGGTTTACTAAACTAAACTGTATTCACTGAAGTGACACATGTTTACTAAACTATATTGTACAAACTGTAGTAACAAAGGTTTACTAAACTAAACTGTATACACTGTAGTAACAAAGGTTTACTAAACCAAACTATATACACTGAAGTAACAAAGGTTTACTAAACTAAACTGTATACACTGTAGTAACAAAGGTTTACTAAACCAAACTATATACACTGAAGTAACAAAGGTTTACTAAACTAAACTGTAAACACTGAAGTAACTAAGGTTTACTTAACTTAAATGTATACATTGTAGTAACAAAGGTTTACTAAACTAAACTGTATACACTGTAGTAACAAAGGTTTACTAGACTAAACTGTATACACTGTAGTAACAAAGGTTTACTAGACTAAACTGTATACACTGTAGTAACACAAGTTTTACTAAACTAAACTGTAAACACTGTAGTAACAAAGGTTTACTAAACTGTATTTACTGTAGTAACACAGGTTTACTAAATTAAACTGTATATACTACATTAACAAGGGTTTACTAAACTATATTGTAAAAACTGTTGTAACAAAGGTTTACTAAACTAAACTGCATTTACTGTAGTCATTTAAATGTTTATTAAACTAAACTGTAAACCCTGTAGTAACAAATGTTTACTAAACTATATTGTAAAAACTGTAGTAACAAAGGTTTACTAAACTAAACTGTATACACTGTAGTAACTAAGGTTTACTAAACTAAACTGCATTTACTGTAGTCATTTAAATGTTCACTAAACTAAACTGTAAACCCTGCAGTAACAAATGTTTACTAAACTATAATGTAAAAAACTGTAGTAACAAAGGTTTACTAAACTAAACTGTATACACTGTAGTAACATAGGTTTACTAAACCAAACTATATACACTGAAGTTACAAAGGTTTACTAAACTAAACTGAAAACACTGAAGTAACTAAGGTTTACTTAGCTAAAATGTATACACTGTAGTAACAAATGTTTACTAAACTATATTGTAAAACTGTAGTAACAAAGGTTTTCTCAAATAAACTGTAAACAAGTAGCAACAAAGGTTTACTAAACTAAACTGTATATACTACATTAACAAAGGTTTACTAAACTATATTGTAAAAACTGTAGTAACAAAGGTTTACTAAACTTAACTGTATATACTGTAGTAACTAAGGTTTACTAAACTAAACTGTATTTACTGTAGTCATTTAAATGTTCACTAAACTAAACTGTACAATCTGTAGTAACAAAGGTTTACTAAACTTAACTGTATACACTGTAGTAAGAAAGGTTTACTGAACCAAACTATATACACTGAAGTAACAAAGGTTTACTAAACTGAACTGTAAACACTGCAGTTACAAGGGTTTTGTAAACTAAACTGTATACACCATAGTAACAAAGGTTTAGTAAACTAAACTGTATACACTGTAGTAACAAGGGTTTAATAAACTAAACTGTATACACTGTAGCAACAAGGGTTTAGTAAACTAAACTGTATACACTGTAGTAACAAGGGTTTAGTAAACTAAACTGTATACGCTGTATAGTAACAAGGGTTTAGTAAACTAAACTGTATACACTGTAGTAACAAGGGTTTATTAAACTAAACTGTATACACTGTAGCAACACAGATTTAAAATTCAATTTAAACCCAACTAAGCCCTTTTATATTTATTTGCAAGCAAACTGCAAATTGAACAAATTTATGGCAAATCCCCGCTATTCTCTGCAAAATTAGATTTGAAGTAGTAAACAATGATGAAGTATAGCAGGAGCAGGGGGGCTAATAACTATTTATAACACTATTATTTGGTTCGCAGCACTAAAAAGTTATAACAAATTTTAAAATCTTTAAAAAATAATCTTAAAAAATTCAATCACAAAAATCTTTATACCACGTTGTACCGAAATAATGGTGGAGGCTGGTAATGTTTTTGTTCTTGTCTTAATGCATTGCTTAGTTTCAGAAATGAAAACTTTTGACAAAGCATAAAGCAAAAAACTGTTTTAAAGCTATTCTCGTTTAAATTAAAATTTAACATTATAGCAGGATTTTTAATTTATAGCACTAAGTTATAATTAAATTCACCATGCAGAGTAAACGGTTTTAAGAATAAATATTTGTTTAATATTAGAAGACTTTAACTTTTCTCTCAAAAAAACTGTGCATTATTTTATAATGAAAAATAAAAATGTGTAGTACAACAAATTAGACTTTCCGAGTCGGAAACAAATAAAGTTTTATTTTGCATTGTTAAATAAACTTGGTTTAAAAACCAGTTTTAGTTGAAAACAAATTAATGTTTCCCATTGCAGATTATAGAACTTAAACATTTGCATTGCTGGGAGTTCAGTTTAATGTTGTTAATGTGGCAGAAGCTGGTTTAATACAGGATGAACAAAAAACTTTGGAAAGCATATCGTCTTGTTTTTTTTTATTTTCATATTCACTAATTGGATCTTATAGTTGGTAGTGACCAAGGTTATAATGCAAGGAAAGTTATTTCAGAGGAGTACGCATCTTTTGTACTGCAGTGTACTGTCTCTGGTCGGTAATGTAAACACAAGATGGATGTCACAGTCTGATATGGGATCCATCTTTTACATAAAAATCAATGAAATATTCTGACCATATGAAACTATTATGTGAATTATCAAAATTATCAATATTAAATGCTTTTATCCTCCACGGATACGAAACAAACACTGATGCATCTATATTCTTGTTTTCAATTTACGGCCAAAGAGAGCTGGTTTTAATATGTACGCAGAGTATACTCAACTGCAATTAACTTTCCTTGCATTATAAACTTGGTAGTGATTAACATTTAACATATATATTTATCTGAAAATTGATGATTTTTAATTGTGGTCTTTCTACAAGCTTAGAATTGATTACGGAGTTTTGTACTGCAAGGACAAAGTTGACAAACTTGATAGAAACCCAAGGAGTATCAAATAAAATGGAGATACAACGGATGCAGACCGCCCTACCATATGATTAAACATGCTTTGCAGACGGTACTCCATTTGTATAAGAAATATTCGGAGTAGGTTATTGTATACGCGGTAATTGTACATCAGACAAATATTTCTTATTCAAATACAAAGCATGTATAATCATATGGTAGGGCGGACCGCGTCAGTTATATCTCCCTTCTTTTCCATATTCCTTCTAGAAACCTCCCATGTTTTGGAAGTATATATTCACAGAACAGAGATTGTAATAGAAAGGAAATTAAACTATCCCTTGGAATGAATTTTGTCAGTCCCTTTGAGCCTGAAAGGGAGTTCAAAGTGTTCATATTCTAAATGTTCACAATTTATATGTAGTACATCAATACAGTATTCCCTAGAAACCTTTCTCCGTCCCTAGACCATACATTTCACTTTCTAAATTCTTAAAGCTGTTAAATAAACTTAATAAAGTGAATTAGGTAAACAAAAAAACATAATTTGATTAATAGTTATATATCGGAAAAGCATCGTTTATAAAGTGAAAGGCATAAAGTCTATGTGAAATGGTCAATCATTAAATAGTAAAATACTGTGAACTAAATACAGGGGAAGAAAGTTCCAAACCGTTGTTTGGCCCAGACCTGACACAGAGCTGACACTGAGTGTCATGTCTGGGCCAAATGTGCAAAGTTATATTTTTAACTGTTTACATTATTCAAATTAAGTCAAGAAGTAAAAACAGTCTGCATACTTTAATTTAGAATAGTTAAGGCTACATTTTTACTACACAAATTTAAATACTAAACCCAGAAATAAATAGTTTTAAATGTGTTGATCATTATAGATTTAATTTTAGAACATGTAAAACGTAAAACACGGTTTGTAACATGCCACGATTTCTGAGACATTTCACATGCAGATTTGAATCAATGGTACAGATCAAGCATTTACATAATTTTGTAACAAAACAAGTTTTTCGAATACAGTAGAATTAAATAATAAAACAATTAAAAAATGTTAGTATCCGGGTGCTATGGGGGTAAGGATGAAGGATGGTTTGATCCTTGCGCTCTTCTCCAGGCTTTCAAACGACAGGTTATGTCGATCTATTCTGATATTTCAAAATATAACGACTTCTAACATTGAAAAGTTCTAATATTAATATCATATTGTTCTTACAATTAAATTGAACAGAAAACAGAAACTTGAAATTATCTGTACTCTCCGGATTTAAAAGTATAATTTGGAGACCATTTATTTTAATAATTCAGAAGATTAAAATAATTTTCATTAATTGATGCCATTCTTTAAATTCTGAAAGTGTGTCTTGTTCGGAATTGTTGAATATTTTCAAATTATGGATTGTTTCAAAAGTTGGTTTATGTTCAAAAACGCGTCCAAGATTCGAATTCGTGATATGTGCGAAAATGGAAAACCTGGAATTGTTTCAAAAATGGTTTGGGGTTTATATTTAAAAATGAAGGATCACACACAGTTTTAATTTTCGAAAAGAAATAAATAGTTTTATTTGAATTTCTCGTCGTGCTTGAAAATATGCTGGACATAGTTTTTTAATTTGATATTTTCTCTTGGTACAGGAAGAGTTTCGAAAAAGTTAATCATAAGGTGTGTGCCTTAGTGTCAGATTTGGAACATAAGCACGGTTTGGAACTTTTCCCCCTGAAATATGAGACTAGCATATTTTATAATTTGGTTTTTTGTAGATATAGATGTAAAATTCATTTTTTTAGTAAAATAGTAAAATTTAGTAAAATACAATATTTGAATTGAAGATTCTGATTCCAAATACTTTTTCTATTTCAAAATAGTTAAACCTAAAGCATCCCATATCTCACCTTCTCTCTTGTCATTTACAAGCATTCAATTTTAGTGAAAATATTTTCAGAAAAATGGTATGATATTGTTCAGATATCGGTTGTGAATCCAACAATAGTTTTAAAAACCTTTTATTTAATAGGTAAGAATTAGTTTTTAATAACGTATATTCTTCTTGNGGGTGTTTACCTATTACACACTATTAATATAATCAATATAAAATTTCATCCATTTTAGGCAAGTCTACATTTACACAGTGTCTGCAGTGTTTTATTTACCCCTGCCATTTTCTAAAAGGGAAGGGTCACTCGATAAAACGTTAACGGTCCCTTTAAGTTGGTTGACAAGGATTAAGAGAGGTACATTAGAGGGTTTCACCAAGTGGGAATACAAATAAAAAGTGCAAAGGATAAAATTGGCAATTAATGATTAATTAACTAAATGTATCCCTGACGTCTCTAATCCCTGAATTATAAACTTCGTCTCCTTCATTTTTTATTAATATACACCTACGATACACTATAAAAAGAACTATTTAAGTTTAATAAAAATTATATTTTCTGAATTAACACTTTTTATAGGATTATAGGAATCCATTAAAATCAACTTTTTTCATAACTATTTTATTTTTATACGGAAATACTCTCTTTTAATTATTCTTGTCTTAATTCATCTCTTTCTTCATTTTTTCCTCTCCTTCTGTTGTTGTTTGAAAGATTTTAGAGAAAAGATATACAGGGTGTCCCACTAAAAATGAATAGTTTAGTTTAAAATGTCTTCTTCCATAGTTAGTTAAGTTGTTTGATATTAAAGAGAATGATGAAAAATATTGTATGCCAATTATATTATTGTAAAATTGATTTCAAAGTAAAATATAATTGAGAAAAAGATGTTTTTAACAAAATGACATGCAAAAAGTCTTTAATATCCAATATAATATATTGAAGACGACATTCAAACCTATTCAACAACTGTCATGTTTCGTGGGACAACCTGTACAAAGAGACTGCAGACGGTTAACTTTAAGTAACCCTCATTTTAAACGATCCCCTTTAAACTTTTTTTCTGAGAAAAAATGGATGGAGTTATAATTCTTCTTCCATCTTAAAATAGAAATTGACACGCGGATTGTTACTATAAGAGATTAAAAAGGAAATCGTACGAATTCAACACTTTTTCATACTATACAACATTCACTTTAATAGCAGGAAATATTTGTATTATTCACTATAATCTTGTCTAACAAGTCAGCTGTCAATATTTGTGCAAAATATTGTCTCAAGTTTAGCTTTGTCTAAATTTTTGCACAATGTTTGGCTTTGTTTAAATTATGCATGAAGGAAACAAACAAGAAACTGCAAACTCCTTCAACAGAACATTGTTCAACTTAGATAGGAGTAAGTGAGTAAGTAAATGAGAGAGTGAGTGAGTGAGTCAGTAAGTGAGTGAGTGAGTGAATGTGTGAGTAAGTGAGTAAGTGAGCTTTTAAATTGACAAATTAAAACAAAACTTTTTTTCTTTAAAAACAAGCTTTGGGGGATGATATGCCCAGCTAAAGAGAATCAAGCCTTTTAAAGGTTCCGGATTATCTTATATTTCATACCATTGAATTCAATATTTTTCATATTTTTTCTATCTTACTGTTCAGTAAGTATAACAACAAAATATAGGGTGTCCCACGAAACATGACAGTTATAACAAGACAAAATAAAGAATGTCTTTAAATCTTTTAATTAATTTGGGTAATTTATTCGTAAAGCTATTTTAGTAGTTACATTTTAGAGTTAATAATCACAAAACACCCCTTGTCCCAGCATTTCCATTCTGCCTTTTTGGTGCTTTCAATATTAGCAGAGATATGAAGAATTTTGTTCAGATTTCGACAATTTTTGATTTGTTTAATAAAATTTGAATCTGAACGAAATGCTTATTATCTCCGGTACAACAGGGCAAACAGTAGACTGCACATTTGTTAAATACCAGGACTAGAAGAACTTTGTGGTTATTGTTTCAAGAATCATATCATGTTAAACTTTTCAACTTTTTCAAACAAATGCATTTAACTATTTAAAATATGTTTTCTTTCAGAACAAATATAAATACATATTCTTAAATAAATTTTTTAAATCTTAAGATTAAAATTAAGAAAAGTCATGATTTTTCATTTTTGCGTTTTTGAACTGTAGTAGTAAATATACTTCAGGAACTCTCCATTTATAAATGAGAATTTTTTATTCACATAAATTAGATTAAAAAAATAGCATTTTCTATTCACATAAATTAGATTAGAAAAATAGCATTTTCTATTCAGATAAATTAGATTATAAAAATAGCATTTTCTATTCAGATATATAAGATTAGAAAAATAGCATTTTCTATTCACATAAATTAGATTCGAAAAATAGTATTTTCTATTCACATAAATTAGATTAGAAAAATTTCAAGATAGAAAAATGGCGACACCAAGTTAATGTTCTTAGTTGGGTTTAAAAGTTCTAAATTGATTAGGCTGTCTATTAGAAGGAAAACTCAGGTTCCAGGCAAAGCTAGCATAATTTTTAAAAAACATACTAATGGACTTCAGAATTACAGAAAAAAAAATTTATAAAATGATAAAATCACATGTTGCATTATTTGATCCTAAGATGAGGAACCCCCAGGTATTCAATTCTATTGTTTAAGTTGTAATGAACAGTAGATTGTTAACAAGGAACTTCAAGTTTCAACTTCAACAGCTCTACAAGTATAGACAATATATATAATAAAGGAAATATGCTACGAAAAATCTCAATTTAAATGAAAACTAAGATTATGATACAGGTTTAACTAAAGCAATAAAACTCACTAATTCTTTTGATTAGAATTTGTGACTAATTAGTTATAACTGGCAAATGTTCGTCACTCGGGGGCCGGGGCACAACTTTTTATGGAGGGTCACTTAAACTTACGCTTACTGTCCCATCAATAGGGTATACAAAATAAAGAGTTGTTCTACGGCAGATTTCAAAAATTATAAACAACTAAAATTTATCAGATTTGACAGATAGAAATAGATTTAAGACCTGTCTACACTTGAATTGAAATTTGGAAAATATTCTGTCAAAAAAGGGTATTTAAGTTGGTTCCAAGTTTAGAATAGAACTAAACTAGAATTTAAGTACGTATTTATTTATGAAATATAACAAAAAAACATAGAATATTAAGTTTTTCAAGAGAAAATATTTAAAAACCTTCAAAAATAGAGGTTGTGGGAAGATTTCCCCCCAATTCTCCAAAAAAAATACACAATAAAGAATTCAGAGGAAAAGGAAAAGTTACATATTTATTGTTTACATTATATTTAATATAACCTGATGGAGGATTGTTAGTATTTTTCGACGATGAACAAACACTTTTTAGAAATAAGAATGATAAATTTATTTGTACTTAAAAAAATCTTTATGGGTTGTGAAAAAGATATAGGTTCTAGGCAAAACGGGCATTTTTAGGCATCTTTTTAGTTCGCGGCGATTTTCGACATCCTTTAAATGGATTAAGTTTCCCCAGTTGAATCCAATATTAAGGTTCTTAGCTTAGCTCAGAATATGATAGAAATGAGTTTTAACTTTTGAATGGGATGTCATTGTAATTTCAAGTAGGGCTTCCAACTAAAGTTGACTTTAATTGCGCGCAATTCCGTAACAATTGCAAGCAACAAGCGCAAGGGAAAATCAAGGCATTCCTAGCCCTTAATAACAGGCTGGAAGGGGTGGGGGGGGGAACGTTTGACGCCCCCCCCCCCTCTATTTTATTTTGCCTTTGCACTCTCATTTTTGACACTAAAACGTCGAATTCGTTTTTTGCTTTTAAGGAAAAGGTATTAAAAGGATTTTTTGCAAAATAATTTTTTTAATGTATTGGGTAGGGTACAGGTGGGTAAAAAAGCCAGTCCGTGTAAATAAAAATATAAAATAGACCATAACCTTTGTTATTAAAGCTGCAGATCGATAAACTACATTTTTGAAACAAATTTCACATCTTAATATTTGTCACAAGCAAAAAAGAATTTTTCTTCATATTTCCGACCTTTTTTGACATTTTTTCAAACCACTCTCGGTTACCCAAACTATTAAACTTAGTCTAATGAGCTGACCTTAAAAAATTTGGCTAAATTCCAACCCTATACCTTTACTCTAAGGCTTTTATCTAGGGCCCCCCATGCTATACATAGATTCAGACATCCAGCCTTCAAAGGGTTAATTTGACAAAGGTTTAAAGGGTTAAATAGAAAAAGGTCTAACCCGCATAGAACAAACGACCCTGTTTTAGAGTCTGAAAACGACCCGCACGACCCCAAAAACGGGCGCCAGCCCGACTCTGTTTTAGTACTAATAAAAGAGTCGTTTTTAGACCGAAAAGACCCTGAATCCGTCTCTCCTCAAAACGGATGGGTGTCGGTTTACTTCACGGCAGGGGGCCATTATCTC